>NC_041391.1:144304504-144328639 GCF_002162155.2 Triticum dicoccoides
GCAGTGAAGGCAGTCGGCGGCTGGCTCGCGTAACAGCGGCGACATGAGCACGAGCCGCTGTGTGCGGCAACGCGTGTAGCCCGTCAGGGGAGCGCGTGCACGGCAGGTGGCAGGCGCCTGGAGCGTGGCTAGCTTGGGTCGTAACACAGGCGAGCGGACGTACGTACGAGTACGTGGAGGCGCTGCTCAAACCGAGTTTGTTTTGGACAAAAAGGGAACCGAGTCTTCAGCGACACGGAAAGAGGCAGCAGCGGATCAATCGGCAGAAAGAAAATCCATCGAGCGATACATACTAGCTGGGACATTGGCAAAGCAATTAGTTAGCATACGGAAGTTGAGCAAAGGGTGCACTTCACGTGAACTAGCTAGATTGCTAGTAGTAGATAGAGGTTCTGTTCTTGTACTTGGGATCACTGGAAGACTGTTCGGTTATTTTTCACAGGGTCAGCCATACAAAGAATCATGGCATCATGGGGTACCAGGTTTGAGGTGGAGAAGTTCAACGAAACTAGAAGCTTTGGGTTATGGTAGACAAGGGTGAAAAAATTTGTTGGCACAACAGGGATGCTTGAAGGCGTTGCGGAAAGTCATGTCAGCTAAGATGGAATTATCATGTGATGGATGGAAATTCGCGGAAGACGATTTGGGAGCCTCGAGCGTGTCACACAGTCGAACGAGTTCGGCTGGGTCGGACTAGGCAGTCTGACGGATCGACGTGAGTCGGTTGGTACGAAAGATGGTGGTGGGATCGGCGACGACGGCATAGGAGCGTGATGCTAATGGTGACCGACTTCTGGGCGTGGAAACACGTGTCACAAGCCCGAGGCTTGTGTGGCTTCGACAAGACTATGGCGTGGGGTTGATTCAAGATGGCATACGCATGTGAGCTTGAAGTCGACGGGACGCGAGGGTGGACTGATCATCTACCATAGAGTCATGTTAAAGGTGGAGCTGGATTGAGGGGCTACGGTGTAAGGATCCAAGGAATCGAAGCTTATTCAGCAAGAGGAAAAAAGTGAGTGACACGTAATTCGGACTGGAGCCCAGTGGTCTGATGGAAGCGTGAAACTCGTCATTGGTCGGTGATGATCGGTGGTACTCTGCAGTGGGGATTGAGTGGTGTGGGTTTCACGACTCTTGAGACTCGACCGGGATAGCGGAGGTTCGACGCGATAATAGCGGCGAGGCATGCGGTATGCATGGGACATGGAGACGGGCCAGGGCTCTGGTGGTCATACATGTGGTGAGGCAACTGTGAATTTGACTCGGGGTGACTACAAGCAATGGTGAAATTCTTTCAGGTTTCAGTCAGGCGGTCAAGAAAGGAGCGTTGATGTTGAGTTCAGGTAACTCTTATGTGTGACACCCAATATGTGAGTTGTTCACTTTCACGTAGGTCAGTGATCAGTGTGTGATGGCGTTGGACGGATACTCTGGAAGTTGGGAGCACAAACTATAGTAACAAGGAACTTAATTTTGCTCGAGTGTTGACTGCGGTTAAGAAAAGAAGGGACTACAAGTTGCAGGTGGAGTCACATGGAGTCTTTCGACTAGCAGCGGTGCTCATGGGATAAACTCAAGTTCAATGTACATGGAAGTTTGATTCATGGACGAATTCAGGGTGGTGGAGAATATTCGCCAAGGTGGAGTTTGTTAGAGTTGTGTCGAATATAGTGTGCAAGGTAGGTTACAGTTGGACTTGTAGTTGTATTGTGTTTAGATAGGATATGGAGTCGTGTCCAAGTAGGACACTTGTATCCTAGGCCTCTCTTATGTAGCGAAGGTAGACACAAGATGTAACCTATGCCAACATAATAGCACAGGAACGCAGGGGAAGTCGGTGGCATGTGTCGGCGACCAGTGCGACCGGGTGCGGTATTGTAGTGATGTCATGGGGATAAGCGTTCATAATTAGGCCCCGGGGATGTAGCCATATCGGTGAACCTCGTTAACAAATCTCGGTGTTGTGCTCGCGTGATTGCTTGGTCCTCGGATGATCGACATGGCCTCGAATTTATTCTAACACTATATTCAAGTCAACCAAGCGTTACAAGGCCATCCTTATACATATTTTAAAATTACACGTACATCCTTGGAGATATTGACGTCGTCTTCCTCTTGCACTCTTCTTCGGTGCATTGTGAGTGAAGCTCAGTGTCTTCTATGGACCTTCGAAACACTATTGCAATCTACATATGACAAAATGGACATCATGAAAAAGGATCTTCAAAACAAAGGCCAGAATGGGAGCTTTTAAGAAAGTTATAATTCATACTTGTCGCATCGCCATTTCTTTGTTCATGTTTTTGTACATCAACATGTTGGGGAAAATCGAAACATGTCAGACATGGAGGTGGCCGTGTACACGAGTCTAGTTTTTTTTTCATTGAACTACGTGAGTTTTATGAATAATCAACATCCGATTACAATCATCCATCAAGCTATAGGTGGTAGGAAGCTCGGGATTAAAAGTAGCCAACTATCAGTTTCTGCCGGAGTGGTACATTTCTGTTGGACTCACTCACGGATTGATCACATCAAAATCGACGAACACACGCACACGAAAAAACAGGTAGCCGAGGGTACATCTCGTACCCTTAGCCTTCTCTTTATTTCTCTTTTTCGCCTTTTCTCTCGGTATAGTCTGATGTAGTACGGTGCATATATATGCACAAACCAAACGACCTAAGACCTACTCATACTTACTCAGATTACAAACCGGACTCGGAAAGACTATAAATCCAAACAGGACTCTAGCCCTATAAATTCCCTAACATAATCAGACGGCCGCATTGATTGGTACTTAACCTAGCCTCGTTAGACTCAAACTCCATCAGGACCGCTACTACGTACTATAGCACATATGCCCGTGAGTTGCAACGGGAGGAAAAATAGTGTGCACTTAATGAAGTGAGAATTGTAAGTGCATATAGTGCCACCCCTAGTTGGTTTTGGAGTATTAACGACAAAGTTAGTTCAGGGACTAATGCGTTTGTGAGAATTGCAAGATAATGCAGGTAGTGTCCCTCGTTGATTCGGTTTACCTACCGGAGATGATCCCTAAAAATGTATGAAGACATTGAAGACAATGGTGGTATGAGAAGATATTCATACTGAAGACTATGACATGAGAAGACATTACGTGAAGACTATGGAGCACGAAGACTGTGTGGTTTCGCTTTTTCCTTTTCTTCTTTGTTGAGTCATAGGAACCACCGTACTATTAAATGGGGTCCAAGTGAACTAAGTCAGAGTGACTGAAGTGATGCTCAACCCAAATCCTATGTCTTCAAGCGAAGACAATGAGAGCAAATCTTATCCAGAGCTGGATGAGTCAGCTTTGCTTGTAGCCCAAGTAAAGTTGTCGGGTGGTTTGAAATATGACCATTGGAACACGTGTCAGTTCCTTAGTGACCCAGGGTCATTTTGGACAAATCAGGTCGGGTTGCCTAGTGGCTATAAATAGCCCACCCCCTACACCATAAATTGGTGGCTGCTCAGAGTTTGTGCACGGCTTTTGTCATTTGAGAGCAACCCACCTCGAAGCATTTGAGAGAGAGAGAAATCCTTGCGAGGACAAAGCCAAAACACCCAGAGCCAAAGAGTGTTAGGCATCACTGAAGTCTTTCTGTCTATGTGACCTGAAGACTTATTACACTTGAGGACTGTGAATCCTCCAGCCGGTTAGGCGTCGCGTTCTGAGCATCCAAGAGTCATTGTGGATTGCTGGTGAACGAAGTCTGTGAAGGTTTGGAAGTCTACCTTGAAGACTTACCAGAGTGATTGGGCGAGGACTGGGTGTCCTTAGCTCAAGGGGAATAAGGTGAAGACACGGTCTTCTGAGTTAAATCTCAGCCTCCCTAACCAGACGTACAGTTGTCACAACAACTGGAACTGGTCCAACAAATCCTGTGTCTTCAACAAGCGACTGGTTCTATCCCTTCCCATCCTTTACTTAAGTTTGTCTTCGTGAAGTCATTGCCTATCTATGTATCTGTTTGACTTCATTGCATGACTACTACTGTTGATTGGCTTCATAGTATCTTCCATCCTGATCCTTACTACTTAGCTGCTATTAGTCCTGTACTTTCACATCATTGCATAGTTGACTATGGCTTGCTTAGGGTAGTTTATCTTCCGCTGCATATCAATTAGGTCATTTCTGTTGTTTGTCTTTGAAACTTATAAGTTTTGAAGACTTTCATAAAAATCGCCTATTCACCCCCCCTCTAGTCGAAACTAGCACTTTCAATTGGTATCAGAGCAAGGTACTCCCTTGTTCTGTGTGATTCGGTTTAACCATCTAGAGTTTAGCTATGTCGACTGCAGGGATAATCAAAGTCTCCGTTGCTTGCCCCGTGTTCGATGGAACTGAATATCCCTACTGGAAGAATAAGATGTGTATGCATCTTGAAGCCATTGATGTCGACCTCTGGTATGTCGTCAAGAACGGCGTTCCCAAAACTGGTGAAGGTGTCACCCCTACTGATGTCAAGAAGTTCATTCAACTAGATTCTACTGCAAAGAATAACATCTGTGGTCATCTGAGCAAAGGACAGTATGGCCGTGTGAGTGCTCTGGAAACGTCGAAGCTAGTCTGGGACTGGCTGTCCAAGGTCAACGAAGGCGTCTCAACCCAGAGAGATCAAAGAATCAGTGTTCTTCGCAACCTCTTCAACCGCTTCAAGAGAAACGACAATGAAAATGTCCAGCTCACGTTTGATTGCCTCACTGACATCACAAATGAACTTCAAGCTCTTGGCGCAACTGAGATTACCAAGCATGAAATCGTCAAGACATTGCTGAGATCACTTGACAGCTCCTTTGACACCCATGCCCTCATGATACAAGAACGTCCTGACTTCAAGTCACTCGATCCGTCTGATATACTTGAGAGGCTCAACACACATGAGTTCCAGCTATCTGAGAAAAGAGATATCTATGGCCCAAACTATGGCTGAACTCGCGCTTTAAAGGCAAAAGCTGTTTCCTCATCTGAAGAAGAATCTGACTGCAGTTCTGAAGATCCTGAAGACATTGGAAAGGAACTTGCTATGCTTGTGAAGAAGTTCCAGAAGTTCACTAAGAAGAAAGGCTTCAGAAAGTCGTCAAGATCCAGCTCAAGGAATGATGAACCTTCCACCCATGACCACAAGAAGAGAACCTGCCACAAGTGCAAGAAACCTGGTCACTACATATCTGAGTGTCCACAGTGGGACAATGAGAAGAAGAAGAAGAAGAGCAAGGAATATGATTCTGATGACAAGAAGAAGAAGAAATCCTCAAAGTCGTCTAAGTCTTCTTCCAAGTCTTCATCATACAAGAAGAGCTCATCTGGCAAGGCCCGTGCTTTTGTTGGCAAGGAAATGGATTCAGAGGAGGAGTCTGCTTCTGAGGAGGCGGAGGTGGAGTCTGGAGAGGAGTCTGACCCTGGCGTTGCATGTCTGGCTCTAGCCACAGCCTATGTCGCTAAGTCCATCTTCAACACTGAAGACAATGACTTCCACACCAACGCTGAAGCTAATGACGTAGACGATCCTACTCCCACTTATTGCTTCATGGCACGTGGTGCCAAGGTAAAATCACGTGATGCTTACTTTCAAACTTCAAGTGAAGATGACTCTGATTGTGAATCTAAACCCAGCTACAAAACACTTGCTAAAATTGCAACTGAACAACAAAAGGCTATGGAACATACTCAAAAACTGTTAGACAAAAGCGATGACCTGTTGGACGCTGAAATGACACGTTCACAGTCCTTAGTTGATGACATAAAAAGTCTTCATGCTAAGTACCAAGAACTTGAAGGTCGTCATGACACGCTCTCAACTACTTATGAAAGGCTCTCCTATGAATATCTTCAAAGGAAACAAGAGCTTGAGAAATTGAGAGCGGCTCATGAAGATCTTCAAAAAGTGAATGAGTTACTTCACGCTCAACAGATCAGTTCCGCGCAGGATTGATTTGAACCACCATGTCTAAAATGCATTGAGCGTGATAACGCTACATCTGTTGCTGAATGTTCCACTACTACTACTGTTTCATTGTCTTCACCTACTGATGTGGTTACTAACCCCTCTATGGAGGATACCACTGCTGTTGCTGATGAAATGCTATGTTGAAGACATTGCTTGAAACAGGGATGTACAAAAGTTTGAAGGGACATCAGACTCTCTGCGATGTCCTCAAAAAGCAGATCCTGAACCGAAACCCTAGGAAAGAGGGTGTTGGGTTCGAGAGGAAAATGAATGTTGATGGCTCGTACTGGAAGCCTGAGCAGTACCCCAAAACCACATGGGTTGCTGCAAAGGAACCTTCAGTAGATCCATCCACTTTATCTGGCTTTACCTGTGCTAATCCTATTATCATTGATGAATCCTTTGATGCAAACTATAAGCTGTTCAAAAATCAGAATGGTGAAGTGTTTGCCAGGTACATTGGTACTAACTGCAGGAATGGACCACCTATGAAGAAGATCTGGGTACCTAAGCAGTACATTGAGAATCTTCCTGTGAATGTCATCATGACACCACCAAGGAAAAAGACAAACCCCAGACCTATAGCTTCATGTGGCCCAAAGGCTTCATACAGATACAGGACTCACATGAGTCACCCTAATGCCAATGTTTTGCAGGGGAAATCATGCTCAGACTTATGAATATGAGCGTGTATCTTCGAACCGCTATGTTCATAGGACTAAGAACTTTTCTGCTTATTCATATGAGTATCATTCATCTCCTGCAAGGCTATTTGCTAGGGCTTCAAAGCCAAAATTCTCAGATGCTACACTTAGACTCATTGCTTCTAAGCCACCCTTGAAGATGTGGGTGGCAAAGAAGAACTAACTCTCTTTTCCAGAATACGGTCTCCAGCCAGCAATCAATGGCGTCCGATACTATTGCTGGGGACCTAAAACACATTTAGGACGCACGATAAAATTTCATCCTATATACTTCACATCTAAATCGCTTATCAGTCATACTATATCTCCTAACTTTGGTATAAGCTGTGGCAGTCCCTATATGTGTCAAATGCTTATGCTTCACAACACTCTTGTGAAGCCTATCCTCCTAACTGCACTGTAGGGTACATCACCAAAAGCTTCAGAATGGATTATGGACAGTGGATGCACAAATCATATGACTGGTGATCGAAGTCTTCTCATGGACTCAACCTTACGTCCATCCGACAAGAGTCACATCACATTTGCTGACACTGGTAAAAGCAAGGTATTGGGTCTAGGTAGAGTTGCAATCTCAAAGGATCAACACATGGATAAAGTGATGCTTGTTGAATCCCTTGGTTTTAACTTAATGTCTGTCTCAATGCTTTGTGACTTGAACATGATTGTGATATTTGGAAAATATCGTTGCCTTGTACTAATGGAATCTGACAAATCTCTAGTCTTTGAAGGGTATCGAAAAGATGATCTGTACATGGTAGATTTCTCAGCAGGACCATAGCTTGTCGTATGTCTTCTCACAAAAGCTTCAGAATGCTGGCTCTGGCATCGAAGGCTAGGACATGCTGGCATGAGGAACTTACACTCACTCATCAAGAAGAAGCATGCCATTGGCATCGAGGATGACAAGTTCAAGAAGGATCATCTCTGTGGTGCCTGTGAAGCTGGAAAGATGACAAGGGCAAAGCACCCCTCGAAGACAATCATGACAACTTCTCAACCCTTCGAGCTGTTACACATGGACTTATTTGGACCTACCCACTACTCCACCCTCACAACAACTGCCTGTCTCTATGGCTTCGTCATTCTTGATGACTACTCAAGATACACATGGGTTCATATAATTCTTTACAAGACTGAAGTGCAAGATGTCTTCAGGCGCTTCGAAAATCGAGAAATGAACAATTATGGCGTGAAGATCAAGCACATCAGAAGTGACAATGGCACTGAATTCAAGAACACTGGACTTGATCTGTATCTGGATACAATGGGAATCACTCATGAGTTCTCTGCTCCATACACACCTCAGAAAAATGGCATCGTTGAGCGCAAAAACAGAACCCTCATTGAGATGGCTCGAACAATGCTAGATGAATACAAGACACCAAGAAAGTTCTGGCCTGAAGCTATTGATACAGCATGTCACATCATCAACCGTGTGTACATCCATAAGCTTCTAAACAAAACATCGTATGAGCTCCTTACTGGCAAGAAGCCAAACGTAAGTTACTTCAGAGTATTTGGAGCTAGATGCTGGATCAAGGATCCCCATCACAAGTCAAAATTTGCACCTAAGGCTCACGAAGGCTTCATGCTTGGCTATGGAAAGGATTCACACTCCTACAGAGTCTTCAACCTCTATCTCTACAAAATCGTCGAAACTGTGGATGTGAAATTTGATGAAACCAATGGATCACAGAGAGAGATTCTGCCAAGTACACTAGATGAAGCTCCTCCCAGCGAATCTATCAAGCTGATGGGAACTGGTGAAATCATGCCCTCTGAAGCACAGCATGAAGAGGAACTTATCATCTCTGCACCAAATCAACCTGAAGACAATGCTCAGACCGAAGACAATCCTCCCAATGATGACAATGATCAGCAAGAGCAAAGTCTTCGTCCTGTTCATCCTCGTGTGGCAAATGAAGTTCAAATAGAGAAGATAATTGACAGCATCAATGCGCTTGGTCCACTCACTCGATCAAGAGCAACACAGCTAGCAAACTTCTGTGGGCACTTTTCATTTGTGTCAATATCAGAACCCAAGAAAGTTGCTGAAGCTTTTATGGAACCTGAATGGATTCAAGCCATGCAAGAAGAACTTCAACAGTTCAAGCTGAATAATGTTTGGGAACTTGTCAAGCGACCTGACCCTCGCAAGCATAACATTATTGGAACAAAGCGGATATATCGAAACAAGCAAGATGAGCATGGTCAAGTCGTCAGAAACAAAGCACGTCTTGTGGCTCAAGGATATACTCAAGTTGAAGGAATTGACTTCGATGAAACATTTGCTCCTGTTGCTAGGCTTGAAGCTATTCGCATACTGCTAGCCTACGCTAATCATCACAACATCTTGCTATATCAAATGGATGTAAAGAGTGCATTTCTCAATGGCAAGATTAAAGAAGAAGTATATGTCACACAACCACCTGGCTTTGAAGATCCAAAACATCCTGATATGGTGTACAAGCTAAACAAAGCACTGTATGGCCTCAAAGAAGCTCCTCATTCATGGTATGATACGATCAAAGACTTCCTGAAGAGCAAAGGCTTCAAACCTGGATCCCTCGATCCCACACTCTTCACGAAGACATCTGATGGCGAACTGTTTGTGTGCCAAATATATGTGGATGACATAATCTTCGGCTGCACCAACCAGAAGTATAGTGATGAGTTTGGGTACATGATGCAAGAGCAATATCAGATGTCCATGATGGATGAGCTGAAGTTCTTCCTTGGTCTTCAAATTCGTCAGCAAAGAAATGGCATCTTCATATCTCAAGAAAAATACCTCAAAGATTGTCTGAAGAAGTTTGGAATGGAAGACTGCAAAGGCTACACGACGCCAATGCCAGCCAAACACCATCTTGGTCCCGACGACAATGGTAAAGAGTTCGATCAAAAGGTATACCGTTCCATGATTGGTTCTTTACTTTATCTATGTGCATCTAGGCCAGATATTATACTTAGTGTTTGCATGTGTGCTCGATTCCAAGCGGCACCAAAGGAATCGCATTACTTAGCTGTGAAGCAAATTCTTCGATATTTGGCTTACACCCCAACACTTGGATTATGGTATCCCAAGGGCTCAAAATTTGATTTGATTGGATTCTTGGATGCTGATTATGCTGGTGACAAGGTGGATCGCAAGTCTACATCAGGCACATGTCACTTTCTTGGTCGATCACTTGTCTGTTGGTCTTCAAAGAAGCAGAACTGTGTATCATTCTCAACTGCTGAATCTGAATACATTGCTGCTGGATCCTGTTGTGCTCAGCTTCTATGGATGAAGCAAACTCTCAAGGACTATGGCATCAACCTAAAACAAGTACCTCTCTTCTGCGACAACGAAAGTGCCATCAAGATAGCCAAAAATCCAGTCCAGCACTCGAAGACAAAGCACATTGAAATTCGTCATCACTTTCTCAGAGATCATGTCATGAAGAAAGATATTGATATCATTCACGTCAACACTGAAGAGCAACTGGCAGATATCTTCACAAAGCCCTTGGATGAGAAAAGGTTTTGCAAGTTACGGTGTGAGCTAAATATCTTGAAATCCTCTAATGTCCTGTGATCAGGCACACATCCTAACACTTATGCATGTTGATGACTTAGATGTGCAACACACAAAGTAATGTATATCTTCAATCAATGAAGATTTACACTCTGAGTGTGAATACATTAACATGGAATTTGACTTCGGAGCGCCACGATAATTGTGCGCCGTGTCTGGGTCTAATACTTCCTATACGGTGGGTAACGCCACCACCAAATTTCTCTGTTTGAAGTGTTTCACTCATGGCGTTATATTGCAATGACTTCACATTTGGTTTGTCTTAAGTTTCAATTTATCTTCATGATTTTCTACACTATGATGATTTGATTGCTTTCTGATATATATATATATATATATATATATATATATATATATATATATATATATATACTAGTGTTCTGTCCTCTACAGCATTCACTTATTGCTATGTCTTCAAGATTGGATCTTTTGAACTAAGTGAATGTGATCAGACCCTAACCTCTCTATGCTTACCATCTCAAACTCTATCTGTCCAAATCATATGCATTCTATTGAAACTGTCAAATGTCTTCTCTGCGTCCTAGTCAGCAGAAGGCAAAGAGACAAACATTAAATCTGTTTTAAATGACTTATCTTCATTGTTGAAATCCAGAGAAGCCGGAACAACTCTCCGACATGCCTGGCGGGTGTGGGAACGTGGGACAACTCTGAGTATGTTGCATGCTTGCCACGTGCCCCTCAAATATGAAACGCTAGGGGGCACCAGCGTAATTGCGCTGTGTCGCTCACCTACTTATAAATACTTGTCCCCTGCGGTAAATAAATCCTTCTTCCACCTCTCCACCTCCGTCAAAACCCTAGCGCCACCGCTAGCTCTCGACGACGCCGGCAACGAAGCGCTTAGCTGTCGCAACTTCTCCGACGCTGTCCTCACGCCGGTCGCGGACATCGCCCTCTCCACCATTGCCGTAGGTGTCCTCCGTCGCCAAGTTAGGGCACGGTGGGCTGAACTGCTCGGTATCCTATTCATCCCATCTAGCAGTTCTTCGTGCGGTAATTATAACTCTATTTTTACCACCTTTTTTATCTTCAAGATTCATCCTGTTTACCGAAAGTGGTTTCTGCCTATTCAATGTTAGATCTATTATGTATGCATCTCATACTGCCTAGTCTATTCACTTCGATTTCCTGTCTAGTTTGATTCCTCACTTGTACTTATTCACGGATTGGTACAAATCTGGAACCAACTCACATATATAAGTGAATGTCTTCGCATCATGAGGTCAATGTCTTCAAACTGATTTATCTTCAAAATCTTTTGAGAATGCATATGACCTCTTCCCCTTCCCTCACATCTCTAATGCTGTCACAGGTACATGTCCGTGGGAGAATCCCTTGGTTCTCATAGTTTGCATTCGTTTGCAGAATACTTACAGCATTATATCAATTCTCCTGAAGCCAGTTCCTGCCTGACCAACAAGCGTAGGTCTCTGAAGCCTTTGAACGTATTGAAGCCATTCATTTTGAAGTTCATGGCTGCAGAAAAATCAGCAAGGAAGGGTGGCAGACAGCGCAGAGAAGGAACATCCAAAGATCTGCCTGATGACCTTGCAGAACTCTACAAGACAGATCCCGAAGAGAATTATCATCAGAGAAAGACACGAATCCAATGTATTCGACGCTATTGGGCTGAAGAAAGGTTCAAATACAAGTTTGTAACGAAGGAATATGCAGAGAAGAATGCCATCAAGAGACCTTGGGGTGATATCCTCTATCGAGGCCTTCAACCCAAGAACAAAGCTGAAGCCATTGCTCAAGGCTTCTATCCTTGCATGGTCCGTGGACCACAGCCTGAGAACGCCGATCCCACTTCATTACTCTGGTGTCATGACGATTCTCTATTCAAGCGCAACTTCCAGTTTGCTGTGGCTTCGGCCAAGAAAAACAAGAAGTCATTGGGACTGGACTTCAACCCAGGTCCCTCTGCTCCCCGTGCTGACGGCTCCCGTGATGCTGAACCCAATGTCATCGGCCCCTTCTCCAACCTTGACGGCCTCATCACCTACATCATGGTCCAAGGTGCCAGAGTTGATCATTCTGACAATGATGCTGACTCCGATGAAGCCCCAGCTCCTCCTCTGAAGCCGCAGAAGCAAAAGAAGCCAAAGGCTTCAAGATCAGCTGCACCTCCGAAGACTTCTCGTGCGAAGCCACTGGCCACTGCACCTCCTGAAGCCAGTGTGCAGTCTGAAGATCAATCCCGTGTCTCCAAGAGAACGGAGAAGAAAAAGCAACTTGTCAGACCAACTGATCAAGCCTTGACTCATGTCGCCATTCTACGCGAAGAACCCATTGATCTATCAAGTGATGAAGATCTTGCTGATGATGCCCTTGAGCAACTAATAAAGAGCAAGGAAGAAGCAGAAATCTTCAACAACTTGCCTCTCTTTGATGTGGCAATCATCCACAACTTCATTGATGAGTGGTTCGACACCCTCAATCTCAGCTTTGAAGATTTGCAGCTTCCCATTGGCCTCAGTGTCGCCTTCAATGGCGCCATTGCTTCTGAGCTAGCTCTCGCTCAGCGCATCGTTGAGCTGAAGAACAAGATTGATTATGAGAAGGCTCAGTTCAAGAAGCATGTGGCCAAGCTAAGTGTTCAAGACGTCAGAAACTTCAAAGTCATGCTACATGAGCTTAAAGAAGCTTTTCTGAAGAAGCGTGAAGAAGCTCAGGGCTCTCGAGAGCGCATGAAGAGTTTGGCTGATAAGTGTGTGCTTGCCTACAATGAGGCTGAGAAGCGCAAGTCACTTGGCCGTCCTGGCATTGACCCTAGGATGGCTGCGAAGAAAAAGAAGAAGCTTCCTGCTGACCAGCCTGAACCTTCAAGCCAAGAAGCCCCTCACATTATCTTCCCAAGCAGCATGACTGGCTCGAAGCTAAAGGTCCCCACAACCGCTTCAGAACAGAAGAAGACGAGGGCTGCCGAGGCTGAAGCCAGAAAGAGAAAGAATACTGAAGCCTCTGATGCCGCTCCCTCCAAGAAGAAGCGCAAGACCAAGAAGACTAGGGCTGCTTCCACAGAGCCCTTTGTTGTTGAACCCATTTCAGTGGTTCGCCCTGCGTCAGAACATCAAGAAAGAAGGATGATAGTCCATGAGCCTGCTACCACAGAGGCTCATGAAGCTGAAGATATTCCAGCAGCTGAACCCACCGCTGCTGAAGACATTGGTCATGATGACAATGTAGAAGATGATGAAGTTCTTCCTCAGATCGACATGACGTGGTATCATCGCCTATTCATACGAACAGAGAACTCATCAGCATTGGTCGTCCTCTGACGCAAATTGCTCAGGATGCATTGTGGGCTGATCACCCACAGCAACAAGACTCCCCCAGTACTCCCCAACAACAACAACAAGCTACACCCCCCGTGCAAGAAGAAGATGAAGACTTTGAGGCCCAGCCAACTCCATCTCCTAAGGCGTTGCCAGCATTTCGCAGGCTTCGCAAAGGACAAAGGCCTCAAGTCCCTCTGTCAAGCGTTCCAGAAGGAGAAGTGCAATGTTCACCTGTTGCTCGTCAAGTCTTTTCTGAACCTACTCCAACTGTGAATGTCTCCGAGTCTGAAGCACAAGCTGCTAAAGACATTCCGGCTGCATCAGCCGAGGAAAATCAAGAATAAGTACGTGTCCCTACTCCCCCAGTGATTGAAGAAGATGTTCCTGATGTGAACGTGCCTGTGCCCGACCCTCCTGTTCATCAAGAGGAGGTTGACAATGTTGAGGATGCCACCACCAACGCCAATGAAGCCAATGACGTAGTCATGGCTGACGCTAATGTGGAGCCTACACCAACCAGTGTGCCTGAAACCAATGAGGCCACTGTGCCTGAAACCAATGAGGCCACTATGTCTGAAGCCAATGAGGCCGCTGCACCTGAAGCTAATGAGACAACTGCTCCAGAAGCACCTGTTGTGCAGCCTGACGCCTCAGCTGTTGCCCCTGCTCCTGTTCCGCCACCAAGGCCCCATACAATTGAGCAAGCATACAGTCATGGTCAGCTAACCACTGTCCGTTGGCCCATTCTGGTACCTCCGCCTACTGCCTCTGGACCTCAATTTGATTACCATGTTGAGCATAGGCCTCAGGTCCAGAAGCCAAAGCCTAGACTGCCAAGGTTTTCAGGTACTGCAAACTCACCTGGGTCCTCCAATGCAAATGGCTTCAAAAGCCACAATACCTTCTTTGACAGTGCCAAGAACCCCTACTCCAAGCCAAGGATATCATCAGATCGGTTCTGGAGCTATCAGCAGAGAAGCTATTACTCCTGTGTCCTATATGATCAAGGCGCATTTTCCCTCATATGCGCCTTGACACTGAAGCCATTGTTGGACTGCCGTGCTTAGAAGAAGCACTTGATTGCTTTCGTGATGCTGGTCTGCTCCATTTTGTGACAGACAAAGAACACTGGAATGAAGAGCTATTGCTTCAATTCTATGCTACTCTACACATTCGCGGCTACTACAGAGATATCAAGACATGGGTTCTCGAGTGGATGACTGGCAATGTTCATCATGAAGTGAAAGCTATGGATATCGTCGAGCTTACAGGGCTAGCCACTCCTGGAGAACTATATGAACCTGACTGTCAGCTACACCGCAATGCAGTGGAGAGCATCTTCCATAAGCCCAAACCCAATATGAGCCAGATGTTGAGCATGATGAAGCCCTTGCCATCTGACGCTGAATATCCAACAGAGTTCTTTGTTGACGACCTTGAGTACCTGCCTCGCACGATATACCATATCATCAGGCGAACTCTATGGCCTGTCAAAGGACATTCATCAGCGGCCAAGCTTGAAGGAGCTATGAAGACTTTGGTCTTCTACATTCTCAATGGTATCAGCTTCAATACTCAAGAATTCTTCATCAGGCAACTTGCTGCTTCTGGATCTGACCTATTTGGTCTGAAGTTTTATGCTCCATGGGTCATGCGCCTCATCAAGAGACACTCATCTATCAACTATCAGCCCTCTACTCGCAATCATATGATCTTTTTGCCAGAGGTTGATATGTCAGTTGAAGATATATACTCTGACCCTGCCAAGAGGCCTCTTTGTCTTTAGAATGCCGAGCACCAAAGCTTCAGTCAACCCATTGAAGGTGTTCAAGTAGCAACACGAATCTATCCATTGGCTGGAAATACTCGTCTGCCTCATCGAGCACCTACTGAAGCCACTAAAAGCACCATTGCACAAAGGCCTCGGAAGCGCTCTCGCGTTCTCAATGACCGGCCCTTCATCAGAAACAGGATAAGCATCACTATTGGCTCAAGAGACAGATGCAAAGCCTCTTGGTGGATGTCAATCGCATTCGCAACCTTGCCACCAAGAATGCCTTTGTTGCTCATGAAACTTGCCGACGATCATGGAAGAGTTTGACCCTGCTTAGTGCTGAAGCAGATCGTCAAGACGATGGCTTCAATGAAAGATTCCAATTTGACTCCACTCCTCCACGGACTGCTGTCTTACGTCGCACTCCATCTCTTGAAGACTCTGAATATTCTTCCTCCGCAGCAACGGTAAATGCCAGAGTGATCGATGATGAAGATGATGCTACTTCACCACCTCCTACTACTGCATGCATCGACACTGCACCAAGTTCATCTGCACCGCCAACCAACAACGACAACCCTGCTGCTTCACCTACTCATGAGGACGAGTAGATACTCTATGTCTTCAAACCTTTTTGGTCCTTACTGACAAAAGGGGGAGAAGCGTATGAGTTGATAGTCTTCAAGCGGGTTCATATGGGCGGTTGCATTATATTTTGCTTCGTGCTTACAACTCTTGCTTTTGAAACATTCGGTTCTTTGAGTTGTAACACCTAAACTTGATGGTCGTCTGCTACTTATTTGCTTTACTGTGATGCGATGATAAATTCCGCATGTGCGATGATAACTTCCGCACTTAGATCATTTTGCAGACGTCCATTTTTCGTTATGCATGTCATTCTACTTGCTATATCATTTCATGCATGATGAATTATCTTCATAAGTTGAAGAGGATCTCCACAAGTACAACCTGCCATGTGCATTTGCATTCCAAAAGCAAATTACTTATATGCACATCTTCAGGGGGAGCCCTTGCTACTTATGAAGACAATTCCCTATCCTTACAATTTCACATAATTTATCCCCGTTGAAAACTTCAACCAGTTTGTCATCAATCACCAAAAAGGGGGAGATTGTAAGTGCATCTAGTGCCACCCCTAGTTGGTTTTGGAGTATTAACGACAAAGTTGGTTGAGGGACTAATGCGTTTGTGAGAATTGCAGGATAATGCAGGTAGTGTCCCTCATTGATTCGGTTTACCTACCGGAGATGAGCCCTAAAAATGTATGAAGACACTGAAGACAATGGTGGTATGAGAAGATATTCATACTGAAGACTATGACATGAGAATACATTAGGTGAAGACTATGGAGCACGAAGACTGTGTGGTTTCGCAGTTTCCTTTTCTTCTTTGTTGAGTCATAGGAACCACCGTACTATTAAGTGGGGTCCAAGTGAACTAAGTCAGAGTGACTGAAGTGATGCTCAACCCAAATCCTATGTCTTCAAGCGAAGACAATGAGAGCAAATCTTATCCAGAGCTGGATGAGTCAGCTTTGCTTGTATCCCAAGTAAAGTTGCCGTGTGTGTTTGAAATCTGACCGTTGGAACACGTGTCAGTTCCTTAGTGACCCAGGGTCATTTTGGACAAATCAGGTCGAGTTGCTTAGTGGCTATAAATAGCCCACCCCCTACACCATAAATTGGTGGCTGCTCAGAGTTTGTGCACGGCTTTTGTCGTTTGAGAGCAACCCACCTCGAAGCATTTGAGAGAGAGAGAAATCCTTGCGAGGACAAAGCCCAAACACCCAGAGCCAAAGAGTGTTAGGCATCACTGAAGTCTTTCTGTCTGTGTGACCTGAAGACTTATTACACTTGAGGACTGTGAATCCTCCAGCTGGTTAGGCGTCGCGTTCTGAGCATCCAAGAGTCATTGTGGATTGCCGGTGAACGAAGTCTGTGAAGGTTTGGAAGTCTACCTTGAAGACTTACCAAAGTGATTGGGCAAGGACTGGGCGTCCTTAGCTCAAGGGGAATAAGGTGAAGACACGGTCTTCTGAGTTAAATCTCAGCCTCCCTAACCAGACGTATATTGTCACAGCAACTGGAACTGGTCCAACAAATCCTGTGTCTTCAACAAGCGACTGGTTCTATCCCTTCCCATCCTTTACTTAAGTTTGTCTTCGTGAAGTCATTGCCTATATGTGTATCTGTTTGACTTCATTGCTTGACTACTACTGTTGATTGGCTTCATACTATCTTCCATCTTGATCCTTATTACTTAGCTGCTATTAGTCCTATACTTTCACATCATTGCATACTTGACTATGGCTTGCTTAGGGTAGTTTATCTTCCGCTGCATATCAATTAGGTCATTTCTGTTGTTTGTCTTCGAAACTTCTAAGTTTTGAAGACTTTCATAAAAAATCGCCTATTCACCCCCCCTCTAGTCGATACTAGCACTTTCAATTAGTATCAGAGCAAGGTACTCCCTTGTTCTATGTGATTCGGTTTAACCTCCTGGAGTTTAGCTATGTCGACTGCAGGGATAAACAAAGTCTCCGCTGCTTGCCCCGTGTTCAATGGAACTGAATATCCCTACTGGAAGAATAAGATGTGTATGCATCTTGAAGCCATTGATGTCGACCTCTGGTATGTCGTCAAGAATGGCGTTCCCAAAACTGGTGAAGGTGTCACCCCTACTGATGTCAAGAAGTTCATTCAACTGGATTCTACTGCAAAGAACAACATCTGTGGTCATCTGACCAAAGGACAGTATGGCCGTGTGAGTTCTCTGGAAACATCGAAGCTAGTCTAGGACTGGCTGTCCAAGGTCAACGAAGGCGTCTCAACCCAGAGAGATCAAAGAATCAGTGTTCTTCACAACCTCTTCAACCGCTTCAAGAGAAACGACAATGAAAATGTCCAGCTCACGTTTGATCGCCTCACTGACATCACAAATGAACTTCAAGCTCTTGGCGCAACTGAGATTACCAAGCATGAAATCGTCAAGACATTGCTGAGATCACTTGGCAGCTCCTTTGACACCCTTGCCCTCATGATACAAGAATGTCCTAACTTCAAGTCACTCGATCCGTCTGATATATTTGAGAGGCTCAACACACATGAGTTCCAGCTATCTGAGAAAAGAGATATCTATGACCCAAACTATGGCCGAACTCGCGCTTTGAAGGCAGAAGCTGTTTTCTCTTCTGAAGAAGAATCTGACTGCAGTTCTGAAGATCCTGAAGACATTGGAAAGGAACTTGCTATGCTTGTGAAGAAGTTCCAGAAGTTCACTAAGAAGAAAGGCTTCAGAAAGTCGTCACGATTCAGCTCAAGGAATGATGAAGCTTCCACCCATGACCACAAGAAGAGAACCTGCCACAAGTGCAAGAAACCTGGTCACTACATATCTGAGTGTCCACAGTGGGACAATGAGAAGAAGAAGAAGAAGAGCAAGGAATATGATTCTGATGACAAGAAGAAGAAGAAATCCTCAAAGTCATCTAAGTCTTCTTCCAAGTCTTCATCATACAAGAAGAGCTCATCTGGCAAGGCCCGTGCTTTTGTTGGCAAGGAAATGGATTCAGAGGAGGAGTCTGCTTCTGAGGAGGCGGAGGTGGAGTCTGGAGAGGAGTCTGACCCTGGCGTTGCAAGTCTGGCTCTAGCCACAGCCTATGTCGCTAAGTCCATCTTCAACACTGAAGACAATGACTTCCACACCAACGCTGAAGCTAATGACGAAGACGATCCTACTCCCACCTACTGCTTCATGGCACGTGGTGCCAAGGTAAAATCACGCGATGCTTACTTTCAAACTTCAAGTGAAGATGACTCTGATTGTGAATCTAAACCCAGCTACAAAACACTTGCTAAAATTGCAACTGAACAACAAAAGGCTATGGAACATACTCAAAAACTGTTAGACAAAAGCGATGACCTGTTGGACGCTGAAATGACACGTTCACAGTCCTTAGTTGATGACATAAAAAGTCTTCATGCTAAGTACCAAGAACTTGAAGGTCATCATGAAATGCTCTCAACTACTTATGAAAGGCTCTCCTATGAATATCTTCAAAGGAAACAAGAGCTTGAGAAATTGAGAGCGGCTCATGAAGATCTTCAAAAAGTGAATGAGTTACTTCGCGCTCAACAGATCAGTCCCGCTCAGGATGGATTTGAACCACCATGTCTAAAATGCATTGAGCGTGATAATGCTACATCTGTTGCTGAATGTTCCACTACTGCTAATGTTTCATTGTCTTCACCTACTGATGTGGTTACTAACCCCTCTACGGAGGATACCACTGCTGTTGCTGATGAAAATGCTATGTTGAAGACATTGCTTGAAACAGGGATGTACAAAAGTTTGAAGGGACATCAGACTCTCTGCGATGTCCTCAAAAAACATATTCTGAACCGAAACCCTAGGAAAGAGGGTGTTGGGTTCGAGAGGAAAATGAATGTTGATGGCTCGTACTGGAAGCCTGAGCAGTACCCCAAAACCACATGGGTTGCTGCAAAGGAACCTTCAGTAGATCCATCCACTTTATCTGGCTTTACCTGTGCTAATCCTATTATCATTGATGAATCCTTTGATGCAAACTATAAGCTGTTCAAAAATCAGAATGGTGAAGTGTTTGCCAGGTACATTGGTACTAACTGCAGGAATGGACCACCTATGAAGAATATCCGGGTACCTAAGTAGTACATTGAGAATCTTCTTGTGAATGTCATCATGACACCACCAAGGAAGAAGACAAACCCCAGACCTATAGCTTCATGTGTCCCAAAGGCTTCATACAGATACAGGACTCACATGAGTCACCCTAACGCCAATGTTTTGCAGGGGAAATCATGCTCAGACTTATGAATATGAGCGTGTATCTTCGAACCGCTATGTTCATAGGACTAAGAACTTTTCTGCTTATTCATATGAGTATCATTCATCTCCTGCAAGGCTATTTGCTAGGGCTTCAAAGCCAAAATTCTCAGATGCTACACTTAGACTCATTGCTTCTAAGCCACCCTTGAAGATGTGGGTGGCAAAGAAGAACTAACTCTCTTTTCCAGAATACGGTCTCCAGCCAGCAATCAATGGCGTCCGATACTATTGCTGGGGACCTAAAACACATTTAGGACGCACGATAAAATGTCATCCTATATACTTCACATCTGAATCGCTTATCAGTCATACTATATGTCCTAACTTTGGTATAAGCTGTGGCAGTCCCTATATGTGTCAAATGCTTATGCTTCACAACACTCTTGTGAAGCCTATCCTCCTAACTGCACTGTAGGGTACATCACCAAAAGCTTCAGAATGGATTATGGACAGTGGATGCACAAATCATATGACTGGTGATCGAAGTCTTCTCATGGACTCAACCTTACGTCCATCCGACAAGAGTCACATCACATTTGCTGACACTGGTAAAAGCAAGGTATTGGGTCTAGGTAGAGTTGCAATCTCAAAGGATCAACACATGGATAAAGTGATGCTTGTTGAATCCCTTGGTTTTAACTTAATGTCTGTCTCAATGCTTTGTGACTTGAACATGATTGTGATATTTGGAAAATATCGTTGCCTTGTACTAATGGAATCTGACAAATCTCTAGTCTTTGAAGGGTATCGAAAAGATGATCTGTACATGGTAGATTTCTCAGCAGGACCACAGCTTGTCGTATGTCTTCTCACAAAAGCTTCAGAATGCTGGCTCTGGCATCAAAGGCTAGGACATGCTGGCATGAGGAACTTACACTCACTCGTCAAGAAGAAGCATGTCATTGGCATCGAGGATGACAAGTTCAAGAAGGATCATCTCTGTGGTGCCTGTGAAGCTGGAAAGATGACAAGGGCAAAGCACCCCTCGAAGACAATCATGACAACTTCTCAACCCTTCGAGCTGTTACACATGGACTTATTTGGACCTACCCACTACTCCACCCTCACAACAACTGCCTGTCTCTATGGCTTTGTCATTCTTGATGACTACTCAAGATACACATGGGTTCATATAATTCTTTACAAGACTGAAGTGCAAGATTTCTTCAGGCGCTTCGAAAATCGAGCAATGAACAATTATGGCGTGAAGATCAAGCACATCAGAAGTGACAATGGCACTGAATTCAAGAACACTGGACTTGATCTGTATCTGGATACAATGGGAATCACTCATGAGTTCTCTGCTCCATACACACCTCAGCAAAATGGCATCGTTGAGCGCAAAAACAGAACCCTCATTGAGATGGCTCGAACAATGCTAGATGAATACAAGACACCAAGAAAGTTCTGGCCTGAAGCTATTGATACAGCATGTCACATCATCAACCGTGTGTACATCCATAAGCTTCTAAACAAAACATCGTATGAGCTCCTTACTGGCAAGAAGCCAAACGTAAGTTACTTCAGAGTATTTGGAGCTAGATGCTGGATCAAGGATCCCCATCACAAGTCAAAATTTGCACCTAAGGCTCACGAAGGCTTCATGCTTGGCTATGGAAAGGATTCACACTTCTACAGAGTCTTCAACCTCTATCTCTACAAAATCGTCGAAACTGTGGATGTGAAATTTGATGAAACCAATGGATCACAGAGAGAGATTCTGCCAAGTACACTAGATGAAGCTCCTCCCAGCGAATCTATCAAGCTGATGGGAACGGGTGAAATCATGCCCTCTAAAGCACAGCATGAAGAGGAACTTATCATCTCTGCACCAAATCAACCTGAAGACAATGCTCAGACCGAAGACAATCCTCCCAATGATGACAATGATCAGCAAGAGCAAAGTCTCCATCCTGTTCATCCTCGTGTGGCAAATGAAGTTCAAATAGAGAAGATAATTGACAGCATCAATGCGCCTGGTCCACTCACTCGATCAAGAGCAACACAGCTAGCAAACTTCTGTGGGCACTTTTCATTTGTGTCAATATCAGAAACCAAGAAAGTTGTTGAAGCTTTTATGGAACCTGAATGGATTCAAGACATGCAAGAAGAACTTCAACAGTTCAAGCTGAATAATGTTTGGGAACTTGTCAAGCGACCTGACCCTCGCAAGCATAACATTATTGGAACAAAGTGGATATATCGAAACAAGCAAGATGAGCATGGTCAAGTCGTCAGAAACAAAGCACGTCTTGTGGCTCAAGGATATACTCAAGTTGAAGGAATTGACTTTGATGAAACATTTGCTCCTGTTGCTAGGCTTGAAGCTATTCGCATACTGCTAGCCTACGCTAATCATCACAACATCTTGCTATATCAAATGGATGTAAAGAGTGCATTTCTCAATGGCGAGATTGAAGAAGAAGTATATGTCGCACAACCACCTGGCTTTGAAGATCCAAAACATCCTGATATGGTGTACAAGCTAAACAAAGCACTGTATGGCCTCAAACAAGCTCCTCGTGCATGGTATGATACGATCAAAGACTTCCTGGAGAGCAAAGGCTTCAAACCTGGATCCCTTGATCCCACACTCTTCACGAAGACATATGATGGCGAACTGTTTGTGTGCCAAATATATGTGGATGACATAATCTTCGGCTGCACCAACCAGAATTATAGTGACGAGTTTGGGTACATGATGCAAGAGCAATATCAGATGTCCATGATGGGTGAGCTGAAGTTCTTCCTTGGTCTTCAAATTCGTCAGCAAAGAAATGGCATATTCATATCTCAAGAAAAATACCTCAAAGATTGTCTGAAGAAGTTTGGAATGGAAGACTGCAAAGGCTACACGACGCCAATGCCAGCCAAACACCATCTTGGTCCCGACGACAATGGTAAAGAGTTCGATCAAAAGGTATACCGTTCCATGATTGGTCCTTTACTTTATCTATGTGCATCTAGGCCAGATATTATACTTAGTGTTTGCATGTGCGCTTGATTCCAAGCGGCACCAAAGGAATCGCATCACTTAGCTGTGAAGCAAATTCTTCGATATTTGGCTTACACCCCAACACTCGGATTATGGTATCCCAAGGGCTCAAAATTTGATTTGGTTGGATTCTTGGATGCTGATTATGCTGGTGACAAGGTGGATCGCAAGTCTACATCAGGCACATGTCACTTTCTTGGTCGATCACTTGTCTGTTGGTCTTCAAAGAAGCAGAACTGTGTATCACTCTCAACTGCTGAATCTGAATACATTGCTGCTGGATCCTGTTGTGCTCAGCTTCTATGGATGAAGCAAACTCTCAAGGACTATGGCATCAACCTGAAACAAGTACCTCTCTTCTGGGACAACGAAAGTGCCACCAAGATAGCCAACAATCCAGTCCAGCACTCGAAGACAAAGCACATTGAAATTCGTCATCACTTTCTCAGAGATCATGTCATGAAGAAAGATATTGATATCATTCACGTCAACACTGAAGAGCAACTGGCAGATATCTTCACAAAGCCCTTGGATGAGAAAAGGTTTTGCAAGTTACGGTGTGAGCTAAATATCTTGGAATCCTCTAATGTCTTGTGATCAGGCACACATCCTAACACTTATGCATGTTGATGACTTAGATGTGCAACACACAAAGTAATGTATATCTTCAATCAATGAAGATTTACACTCTGAGTGTGAATACATTAACATGGAATTTGACTTCGGAGCGCCACGATAATTGTGCGCCGTGTCTGGGTCTAATACTTCCTATACGGTGGGTAACGCCACCACCAAATTTCTCTGTTTGAAGTGTTTCACTCATGGCGTTATATTGCAATGACTTCACATTTGGTTTGTCTTAAGTTTCAATTTATCTTCATGATTTTCTACACTATGATGATTTGATTGCTTTCT
>NC_041391.1:144329132-144391468 GCF_002162155.2 Triticum dicoccoides
CTAGTGTTCTGTCCTCTACAGCATTCACTTATTGCTATGTCTTCAAGATTGGATCTTTTGAACTAAGTGAATGTGATCGGACCCTAACCTCTCTATGCTTCCCATCTCAAACTCTATCTGTCCAAATCATATGCATTCTATTGAAACTGTCAAATGTCTTCTCTGCGTCCTAGTCAGCAGAAGGCAAAGAGACAAACATTAAATCTATTTTAAATGACTTATCTTCATTGTTGAAATCTAGAGAAGCCGGAACAACTCTCCGACATGCCTGGCGGGTGTGGGAACGTGGGACAACTCTGAGTATGTTGCATGCTTGCCACGTGCCCCTCAAATATGAAACGCTAGGGGGCACCAGCGTAATTGCGCTGTGTCGCTCACCTACTTATAAATACTTGTCCCCTGCGGTAAATAAATCCTTCTTCCACCTCTCCACCTCCGTCAAAACCCTAGCGCCACCGCTAGCTCTCGACGACGCCGGCAATGAAGCGCTTAGCTGTCGCAACTTCTCCGACGCTGTCCTCACGCCGGTCGCGGACATCGCCCTCTCCACCGTTGCCGTAGGTGTCCTCCGTCGCCAAGTTAGGGCATGGTGGGCTGAACTGCTCGGTATCCTATTCATCCCATCTAGCAGTTCTTCGTGCGGTAATTATAACTCTATTTTTACCACCTTTTTGATCTTCAAGATTCATCCTGTTTACCGAAAGTGGTTTCTGCCTATTCAATGTTAGATCTATTCTGTTTGCATCTCATACTGCCTAGTCTATTCACTTAGATTTCCTGTCTAGTTTGATTCCTCACTTGTACTTATTCACGGATTGGTACAAATCTGGAACCAACTCACCTATATAAGTGAATGTCTTCGCATCATGAGGTCAATGTCTTCAAACTGATTTATCTTCAAAATCTTTTGAGAATGCATATGACCTCTTCCCCTTCCCTCGCATCTCTAATGCTGTCACAGGTACATGTCCGTGGGAGAATCCCTTGGTTCTCATAGTCTGCATTCGTTTGCAGAATACTTACAGCATCATATCAATTCTCCTGAAGCCAGTTCCTGCCTGACCAGCAAGCGTAAGTCTCTGAAGCCTTTGAACATATTGAAGCCATTCAGTTTGAAGTTCATGGCTGCAGAAAAATCAGCAAGGAAGGGTGGCAGACAGCGCAGAGAAGGAACATCCAAAGATCTGCCTGATGACCTAGCAGAACTCTACAAGACAGATCCCGAAGAGAATTATCATCAGAGAAAGACACGAATCCAATGGATTCGACGCTATTGGGCTGAAGAATGGTTCAAATACAAGTTTGTAACGAAGGAATATGCAGAGAAGAATGCCATCAAGAGACCTTGGGGTGATATCCTCTATCGAGGCCTTCAACCCAAGAACAAAGCTGAAGCCATTGCTCAAGGCTTCTATCCTTGCATGGTCCGTGGACCACAGCCTGAGAACGCCGATCCCACTTCATTACTCTGGTGTCATGATGATTCTCTCTTCAAGCGCAACTTCCAGTTTGCTGTGGCTTCGGCCAAGAAAAACAAGAAGTCATTGGGACTGGACTTCAACCCAGGTCCCTCTGCTCCCCGTGCTAACGGCTCCCGTGATGCTGAACCCAATGTCATCGGCCCCTTCTCCAACCTTGACGGCCTCATCACCTACATCATGGTCCAAGGTGCCAGAGTTGATCATTCTGACAATGATGCTGACTCCGATGAAGCCCCAGCTCCTCCTCCGAAGCCGCAGAAGCAAAAGAAGCCAAATGCTTCAAGATCAGCTGCACCTTCGAAGACTTCTCGTGCGAAGCCACTGGCCACTGCACCTCCTGAAGCCAGTGTGCAGTCTGAAGATCAATCCCGTGTCTCCAAGAGAACGGAGAAGAAAAAGCAACTTGTCAGACCAACTGATCAAGCCTTGACTCCTGCCGCCATTCTGCGCGAAGAACGCATTGATCTGTCAAGTGATGAAGATCTTGCTGATGATGCCCTTGAGCAACTGATAAAGAGCAAGGAAGAAGCAGAAATCTTCAACAACTTGCCTCTCTTTGATGTGGCAATCATCCACAACTTCATTGATGAGTGGTTCGACACCCCCAATCTCAGCTTTGAAGATTTGCAACTTCCCATTGGCCTCAGTGTCGCCTTCAATGGTGCCATTGCTTCTGAGCTAGCTCTCGCTCAGCGCATCGTTGAGCTGAAGAACAAGATTGATTATGAGAAGGCTCAGTTCAAGAAGCATGTGGCCAAGCTAAGTGTTCAAGACGTCAGAAACTTCAAAGTCATGCTACATGAGCTTAAAGAAGCTTTTCTGAAGAAGCGTAAAGAAGCTCAGGGCTCTCGAGAGCGCATGAAGAGTTTGGCTGATTAGTGTGTGCTTGCCTACAATGAGGCTGAGAAGCGCAAGTCACTTGGCCGTCTTGGCATTGACCCCAGGATGGCTGCAAAGAAAAACAAGAAGCTTCCTGCTGACCAGCCTAAACCTTCAAGCCAAGAAGCCCCTCGCATTATCTTCCCAAGCAGCATGACTGGCTCGAAGACAAAGGTCACCACAACCACTTCAGAACGGAAGAAGACGAGGGATGCCGAGGCTGAAGCCAGAAAGAGAAAGAATACTGAAGCCTCTGATGCCGCTCCCTCCAAGAAGAAGCGCAAGACCAAGAAGACTAGGGCTGCTTCCACAGAGCCCTTAGTTGTTGAACCCATTTCAGTGGTTCGCCCTGCGTCAAAACATCAAGAAAGAAGGATGATAGTCCATGAGCCTGCTACCACAGAGGCTCATGAAGCTGAAGATATTCCAGCAGCTGAACCCACCGCTGCTGAAGACATTGGTCATGATGACAATGTAGAAGATGATGAAGTTCTTCCTCAGATCGAACATGACGTGGTATCATCGCCTATTCATACGAACAGCGAACTCATCAGCATTGGTCGTCCTCTGAAGCCAATTGCTCAGGATGCATCGTGGGCTGATCACCCACAGCAACAAGACTCCCCCAGTACTCCCCAACAACAACAACAAGCTACACCCCCCGTGCAAGAAGAAGATGAAGACTTTGAGGCCCAGCCAACTCCATCTCCTAAGGCGTTGCCAGCATTTTGCAGGCTTCGCAAAGGACAAAGGCCTCAAGTCCCTCTGTCGAGCGTTCCAGAAGGAGAAGTGCAATGTTCACCTGTTGCTCGTCAAGTCTTTTCTGAACCTACTCCAACTGTGAATGTCTCCGAGTCTGAAGCACAAGCTGCTGAAGACATTTCGGCTGCATCAGCCGAGGAAAATCAAGAAGAAGTACGTGTCCCTACTCCCCCAGTGATTGAAGAAGATGTTCCTGATGTGAACGTGCCTGTGCCCGACCCTCCTGTTCATCAAGAGGAGGTTGACGATGTTGAGGCTGCCACCACCAACGCCAATGAAGCCAATGACGTAGTCATGGCTGACGCTAATGTGGAGCCTGCACCAACCAGTGTGCCTGAAACCAATGAGGCCACTGTGCCTGAAACCAATGAGGCCACTATGCCTGAAGCCAATGAGGTCGCTGCACCTGAAGCTAATGAGACAACTGCTCCAGAAGCACCTGTTGTGTAGCCTAACGCCTCAGCTATTGCCCCTGCTCCTGTTCCGCCACCAAGGCCCCATACAATTGAGCAAGCATACAGTCATGGTCAGCTAACCACTGTCCGTTGGCCCATTCTGGTACCTCCGCCTACTGCCTCTGGACCTCAATTTGATTACCATGTTGAGCATAGGCCTCAGGTCCAGAAGCCAAAGCCTAGACTGCCAAGGTTTTCAGGTACTGCAAACTCACCTGGGTCCTCCAATGCAAATGGCTTCAAAAGCCACAATACCTTCTTTGACAGTGCCAAGAACCCCTACTCCAAGCCAAGGATATCATCAGATCGGTTCTGGAGCTATCAGCAGAGAAGCTATTACTCATGTGTCCTATATGATCAAGGGCGCATTTTCCCTCATATGCGCCTTGACACTGAAGCCATTGCTGGACTGCCGTGCTTAGAAGAAGCACTTGATTGCTTTCGTGATGCTGGTCTGCTCCATTTTGTGACAGACAAAGAACACTGGAATGAAGAGCTATTGCTTCAATTCTATGCTACTCTACACATTCGCGGCTACTACAGAGATATCAAGACATGGGTTCTTGAGTGGATGACTGGCAATGTTCATCATGAATCCAAAGCTATGGATATCATCGAGCTTACAGGGCTAGCCACTCCTGGAGAACTATATGAACCTGACTGTCAGCTACACCGCAATGCAGTGGAGAGCATCTTCCATAAGCCCGAACCCAATATGAGCCAGATGTTGAGCATGATGAAGCCCTTGCCATCTGACGCTGAATATCCAACAGAGTTCTTTGTTGACGACCTTGAGTATCTGCCTCGCACCACATATCATATCATCAGGCGAACTCTATGGCCTGTCAAAGGATATTCATCAGCGGCCAAGCTTGAAGGAGCTATGAAGACTTTGGTCTTCTACATTCTCAATGGCATCAGCTTCAATACTCAAGATTTCTTCATCAGGCAACTTGCTGCTTCTGGATCTGACCTATTTGGTCTGAAGTTTTATGCTCCATGGGTCATGCGCCTCATCAAGAGACACTCATCTGTCAACTATCAGCCCTCTACTCGCAATCATATGATCTTTTTGCCAGAGGTTGATATGTTAGTTGAAGCTATATACTATGACCCTGCCAAGAGGCCTCTTTGTCTTCAGAATGCCGAGCACCAAAGCTTCAGTCAACACATTGAAGGTGTTCAAGCAGCAACACGAATCTATCCATTGGCTGGAAATACTCGTCTGCCTCATCGAGCACCTACTGAAGCCACTGAAAGCACCATCGCACAAAGGCCTCGGAAGCGCTCTCGCGTTCTCAATGACCGAGAACTTCTTGTGGCCCTTCATCAGAAACAGGATAAGCATCACTATTGGCTCAAGAGATAGATGCAAAGCCTCTTGGTGGATGTCAATCGCATTCGCAACCTTGCCACCAAGAATGCCTTTGTTGCTCATGAAACTTGCCGACGATCATGGAAGAGTTTGACCTTGCTTAGTGCTGAAGCAGATCTTCAAGACGATGGCTTCAATGAAAGATTCCAGTTTGACTCCACTCCTCCACGGACTGCTGTCTTACGTCGCACTCCATCTCTTGAAGACTCTGAATATTCTTCCTCCGCAGCAACGGTAAATGCCAGAGTGATTGATGATAAAGATGATGCTACTTCACCACCTCCTACTACTGCACGCATCGACACTGCACCAAGTTCATCTGCACCTCCAACCAACAACGACAACCCTGCTGCTTCACCTACTCATGAGGACGAATAGATACTCTATGTCTTCAAACCTTTTTGGTCCTTACTGACAAAAGGGGGAGAAGCGTATGAGTTGATAGTCTTCAAGCGGGTTCATATGGGCGGTTGCATTATATTTTGCTTCGTGCTTACAACTCTTGCTTTTGAAACATTCGGTTCTTTGAGTTGTAACACCTAAACTTGATGGTCGTCTGCTACTTATTTGCTTTACTGTGATGCGATGATAAATTCCGCATGCGCGATGATAACTTCCGCACTTAGATCATTTTGCAGACGTCCATTTTTCATTACGCATGTCATTCTACTTGCTATATCATTTCATGCATGATGAATTATCTTCATAAGTTGAAGAGGATCTCCACAAGTACAACCTGCCATGTGCATTTGCATTCCAAAAGCAAATTACTTATATGCACATCTTCAGGGGGAGCCCTTGCTACTTATGAAGACAATTCCCTATCCTTACAATTTCACATAATTTATCCCCGTTGAAAACTTCAAGCAGTTTGTCATCAATCACCAAAAAGGGGGAGATTGTAAGTGCATCTAGTGCCACCCCTAGTTGGTTTTGGAGTATTAACGACAAAGTTGGTTGAGGGACTAATGCGTTTGTGAGAATTGCAGGATAACGCAGGTAGTGTCCCTCATTGATTCAGTTTACCTACCGGAGATGACCCCTAAAAATGTATGAAGACATTGAAGACAATGGTGGTATGAGAAGATATTCATACTGAAGACTATGACATGAGAAGACATTACGTGAAGACTATGTAGCACGAAGACTGTGTGGTTTCGCTGTTTCCTTTTCTTCTTTGTTGAGTCATAGGAACCATCGTACTGTTAAGTGGGGTCCAAGTGAACTAAGTCAGAGTGACTGAAGTGATGCTCAACCCAAATCCTATGTCTTCAAGCGAAGACAATGAGAGCAAATCTTATCCAGAGCTGGATGAGTCAGCCTTGCTTGTAGCCCAAGTAAAGTTGTCGTGTGTGTTTGAAATCTGACTGTTGGAACACGTGTCAGTTCCTTAGTGACCCAGGGTCATTTTGGACAAATCAGGTCGGGTTGCCTAGTGGCTATAAATAGCCCACCCCCTACACCATAAATTGGTGGCTGCTCAGAGTTTGTGCACGGCTTTTGTCGTTTGAGAGCAACCCACCTCGAAGCATTTGAGAGAGAGAGAAATCCTTGCGAGGACAAAGCCCAAACACCCAGAGCCAAAGAGTGTTAGGCATCACTGAAGTCTTTCTGTCTGTGTGACCTGAAGACTTATTACACTTGAGGACTGTGAATCCTCCAGCCGGTTAGGCATAGCGTTCTGAGCATCCAAGAGTCATTATGGATTGCCGGTGAATGAAGTCTGTGAAGGTTTGGAAGTCTACCTTGAAGACTTACCAGAGTGATTGGGCGAGGACTGGGTGTCCTTAGCTCAAGGGGAATAAGGTGAAGACACGGTCTTCTGAGTTAAATCTCAGCCTCCCTAACCAGACGTACAGTTGTCACAGCAACTGGAACTGGTCCAACAAATCCTGTGTCTTCAACAAGCGACTGGTTCTATCCCTTCCCATCATTTACTTAAGTTTGTCTTCGTGAAGTCATTGCCTATCTGTGTATCTGTTTGACTTCATTGCTTGACTACTACTGTTGATTGGCTTCATACTATCTTCCATCCTGATCCTTATTATTTAGCTGTTATAAGTCATGTACTTTCACATCATTGCATACTTGACTATGGCTTGCTTAGGGTAGTTTATCTTCCGCTGCATATCAATTAGGTCATTTATGTTGTTTGTCTTCGAAACTTCTAAGTTTTGAAGACTTTCATAAAAATCGCCTATTCACCCCCCCCCCTCTAGTCGATACTAGCACTTTCAAGAATTATATGTGCAAGAGAAACCCTGTGTGCACGTCAAGAAGGAACATTTTGGTTCTCGGTTTCGCCGCGTGTGAAGTAATCAATCAGCTAATTTTTTTCATTCATTGATCGAGTGCATTTAAGGGTTTTATCAGGTCATCGCACGCCAGAGAAGGTCCGTAAATTATTCAATCTATTATTTCATTCATTCGAGGGCATTTTAAGGCATGAAGTTCAATAATATGAAAATGAGGCAGGTCTTCTCTTTTCCATGTATAAGCCACCGATATGTACAACCGGAGTTAATTGTCTCCTATTTTTGCGTTCCTTGGTCGAGGGGATTTAAGGTTGAAGTTGCATAATGTGGGAGGTCGCTGGGTCTTTTCTTTTTCATGCATCTAGCTCACGTAGTCGGGTCTTCTCTTCTCTTTGCCTCGAGTAGGAATCCTTAAGAATTTAGGGCCCTCTTGTAGATAGTTCAGCTAGCAATCCATCCATCTAGCTCACGTACTGGATTTAATTCCTTTTTTAGAAAGCTCACGTACCAATCCATCCTTCCTTCATTCGGCTTAATTTATCCATCCTTCATCCATGTTAATTCATCCATCCTTCATTCAGTTTACTACATATAGTTTCGCACACGTATATAAGTCGTTACGACTGTACGTAAACGAACTATATGGAACTATTGAACGTATTTTATTTTCCTTATTTCCTAGGTAGTTGGACTGGCTATATTTAGACACTCGATCAACTTGTGTTTGTAAGGCTTGAGTAAACATCCAGAAAGAAAGATGAATTGAAGGATCGTACTCATCATCTCAAACACCCGACATAGTGATGTCGTTCACTCGAATAAACATGTCCGGCTAACCGATGGCCAACGTAAATTTTAAGAACATACCACAGCGTCAGATTCGAAACATTTTATGAATTTTTTTTCAAATTCCAAAAAAATATTATTATTATGAATTGCTAAATATTCTTGAATACATGAACAATTTTTGAAATCCCGAACAATTTTCAAAACTGCGATTTGTTTTTTGGAAGTTTCATAAATTTTCAGAAATACAGAAACAAAATTTGAAATAGAAACATTTCATAAATTCACAAACATTTTTCAAAAACATGAACCTTTTATAAGAACACAAGCATTTTTAAAATTTGTAAACAATTTTCAAAAAAAAAACAGGAACATGTTTACCATTCAAAACAATTTTAGAAAATGTGCAATTTTTAAACGCGAACATTATTTAAATTTGTGAACATTCCTCTCAAGCCAGAATATTTTTTAAAATTGGAGCATTTTTAAAATGCAATTTTTTAAGAACCTTGAACAATTTTGGAAAATACATTTTTTTGTAAAAATGGGAACATTACATTTCAACTAAAAAATTCAGTGTCCTTTTCCAGCTAGCTCACGTCCCAATTCATCCATCCTTCGTCTGGCATAATAGATCCATACTTCATAGATCTTATTACTGCATGTAGTTTCGCACATGTTTATAAATTGGTACGACTATACGTAAAGAGCGATATGGGGCTATTTAAAATCTGTTTATGTTTAATTTGTGAACATTTGACTACAATAAGAATACTTTTAGAATTTGGAAGACTTATGAAAATACAATTTTTTTTGAAAATGTCGAACAATTTTGTAGAACAGAAACATTTTTTCAGTTTTCAACAAATTTAGGAACAAGTATTTTTTTAATATCTGCACATTTTTTAAACGGGAATAAAATTTTGGAATTCTGAACATTCTTCAAAAATTTGAATAAAAATTTAAATTATAAACATTTTATAAAACATTTAATTGATAAAAAAGTAAAAATAAACAAAAATAATATTAGCAATGAAAAAAGAATAAATAACAAGAGAAAGGAATATAATATGTTAAATAGAAACTGAACAAAGAAATAATGAAAACGGGCCAGCCCAGTCCAGGGCTATCTGTGTGAAGCGCCCACTATCTATCGCCACATGCGGCGAATAAGATTTTCCCGGTTGCGTGGGCAGGGAAATAAGTGGGCTGGCTTTACTGGGCTATAGCGTGCGGCCCATGTACGAAATTCTGGACAAGTCGTATTTCTTTTTCTAGCACATGGATGCACAAAAAATTAGTACCACCTCGGATAGTAAAAAAAAAACTTTTCGCTGATGAACGGATGAAAAAATTTGGAGAAAGGCACTTTGCTTTATTATTAAGTAGGTAATAGGTATAGATATAGATAAAGATTCCCTTAGTAAGTTGTTTATATACCCTAAAAAATAGAGGACGGGGTAAGGGATCGACCGCAGAAAATTTGTTCTCGTGTGGGGATCGATCGGCCGACAAGACGCGGATCGGGGTTGGAGGCGGCAGTGGCACCGCGGAGAACTGCATACAGCGGGGTCATCGGGACGTCGGTTCTAATCATTACGAGTGTGGGCGACATTGACGTGGATCTGCACACAGACAAGTGCCCCCTCACAACCAAGAACTTCCTCAAGCTCTGCAAGATCAAGTACTACAACGGCTGCCTCTTCTACAGAGTGGATAGGGATTTCCTGGCACACACCGGCGACCTGACCGGAACCGGCACCGGAGGCGATACTGTGTACAAGCTCCTTCATCTTCATGGGGGCGACCAAGATCGGTTTTCCGACGGCGAGATCCGTCCGCAACTAAGGCATTCAAAGGCCGGCACCGTGGCCATGGCAGGTGCCCCGCGGTTCTACTTCACCTTGCGGGACGGCGTGGACCATCTCGATGATAAACACACCGTGTTTGGGATGGTTCCTGAGGGTGAATGTCTCGACACACTGACAAAGATAAATCAATCATACATTGATGATAAAGGAAGGCCATTCATGGACATAAGGATTAAACATACATATGTCTTGGATGATCCTTTCGACGATCCTCCTCAGCTGGCAGAACACATCCCTGGGAACTCTCCCATAGGAAAGCCACATGCCGAGATTGCAGAAGATCGCTTAGACGTTCCTTCGGATGATGCACTTGCTAGTGTCGTGATTGTTAGTTGTGATCACTGCGGCGGACACATTCCAGGCATTGAACCACCAGACAATGTCGTGTGTGTTTGTAACCTTAACCCAATTACACAAGATGAGGATCTAGATACAATCTTTTCTCGTTTTGGAACCATGACATCGGCTGAAATAATTCGTGACTGCAAGACTGGAGATAGCTTATGCTATGCTTTCATTGAATTCGAGGCAAAGGAGGACTGTGAGCATGCATATTTTAAGATAGGACATAGCTGAGAAAGTCATGCATGCAATACTGTAGCCAAATCAACAAATTTTTCTCCAGATGTCGGTCGTATGTCAACCTCGGAAAGTACCAAGAATGGTGCAAATCATCCACCAACGATTGCATAAACACACTCAAATTCTTCCCCGGATATTCAGGCCCCGGAACTATAAGCGACAGGAACATGGTCTTGCGTTGCATTATGGCGCCCGGAGGGAGATTGAGCGGAATAACAAACACGGGCCATCAGCTGTATGGATTAGACGACATACCATATGGATTGAACCCATCACCTGATATAGCAATTCTGACATTCCCAGCCTCGGCTGCTTCCTCGGGGTATTCTGTATCGAATGACTTCCGTGCTTCACCTTCTGATGGATGTACGATTTTATTTGGATTGTACATTTTCCCTTCCTTGTGCCACTTCATCATTTTTGCAGACTCCTCGGTGATGAAAAGTCGCTGCAGTCTTTCTATGAAATGAAGATACCGAAGAACCTTCGCAGGGATTTTTCGCTGCTTCTTCTGACCCTGCTCATCGACCACCTCAATATACCGAGAGGAACCGCACTTCCTACAGTAGTTGTCATTCGCATACTCATGCCTAAAGAAAAGGCAATTCTTTGGACAAACATGTATTTTCTCATAATCCATGGAGAGCGCCTTCATGATTTTCTTCGTAGAGTACATGCTTTTCGGCAGTTAATGGCCCTCAGGGAGGTTGTTAGCCCATACTTCCAGAAATGCTTCGAAGCAACCTCGGCTATAGTCGTACTCGGCCTTAACTGCCATCAGTTGCGAGATGGCACCATTCTCATACGGAAAACCCCACTATACATCCACTGATTATCTGCCATCTCTGCTTTATTGGAAGCCACACAACAAAATTAAGGATTCATTTAAATTACTCACATCAATGTTTTATTTTTTATAGGGTTGACGAGAAACAATATTTAATCCACCTACATCTCTAATAGGGAAAGATGGATCCTAATCCCACCCGAAATGTGTAGATTGAGTACGTTGTCCATGCTCTACCCCATTCCAAGACAAAATTTCGGCAACACCTCCCCGCTATTCTCCAAATACATGTATCGGCAAAATGCCGAGAGAATGTGCATCCGGAGAACAACAGGGAGGCGCCGCCGAAATCCTGTCTCGGAACGGGGTAGAGCATGGACAACGTTCACAATCTACAAATCCTCGGGCTGTCCGTGGAAAATGTTGGACAATCTGAAAGAGCTGCGGTGATAAATATGCAATTGAATGCATATTTATCGATGCAACTCTTTCGGACGGGAGACACCTAGGTTACGTGACTTGATGTGAAATTTTAATCTAATGACATGGAAAAAAAGCGGACGAGGTGATGGAATTGTTGCTCACACTCGAATATAGAGGATGTAGTCGATCAGAGGAGGGACGATCGTGGACCAACACCTCCAACATCGATGATCACTCCACGAAGATGGAACACCACAAATCCTGTTAATTCCACCAAGTGAAAAAAAATAGGTCAACACCTCACATTAAGCATTGGCACAACATTATGAATCAACATGAAACAACATGTCAAATTGCAAAAAAGCTTTATTAACTATTTTAGAAACTAAGAGTCTCAAATTGCTTCTTATGAATCAACATGAACTAACACTAACTTGACCAAACACTAACTTGACCAGCATCCATCCATCTACCACAAACTTGACCAACGTCTATTCATCTATATTTTAGAAACTAAGTGTCCAAAACATTTGTTAACTTGACTAACATCCATTCACAAACTTAGTAAAAACTATCTAGTACTCCCTCCGTCCGGAAATACTTGTCATCAACACACATTGCTATAATTCCATCTATCTATCCCCTTGTAGCAGCAGCACACACGCAGTGGCGGCGGCAAGCAGCGTGAGTACGCAGCTAGCGGCGGCGACCATGAGCACGAGCAGCGGCAACAAGGGACCGTGGGAGGCTGGGGGGCGATGGAGTTGGAGGCCGGTTGCGAAGGGGCCGGCAACGAACGCGTCCGGCGGTGGAGGGACGGGAGGGCCGGGGCGGAGAACATGGCCGGCCGGAGAAGAAGCGGCCGGACGGAGCTAGTCGTACACCGGAAGCGGCCTCACTTCAGGGAAGGAGAATTCTAGTCTCAAACTTTTTGGTGGCCGGGGATCGCGGCATCACCAGCATTGGCTTTGCCCCCGGTACAGCTCCTGCGCTCTAGAGGATCGTCTGGTCTTTTCCCACCACAGCTAGCCTCTCTGGAGGCTATCACCTCGTGAAACTGAAGGAGGTTGAGCTGTGACCCGGGCCCGGTGAAACACTATCTGAGTGCAACGATAACCATCCAATATTTTTTAGACACAACCAATGCCTTCAGGGTCAAGAACCTGGAACTGCAGGTGCGGCAGCTTCATGAGCGCCGTCAGTACAAGAATCCACAGCAAGTGCCCTGGAATGGATGCCGCAAACCTGAAGGAGGGCCAGCTTATCACAATCTCCCTCAATTTGATGACCATATAATTGGATTTGTATAGTAGTACATGCAATGTATGGGTGTGTAACTGATCCTTTGTGCCCCCTTACATGTGTCTGTGAGTATTAATTCCCCTGTATTGCCATTCCGGCCCTCCTAATCAGTTTGTTGTCCTGCAATCCTTTTCGCTGTACTTCATATATTGACAGCCAACACAAGCAAAATCAGCATTCCCATGCTTCAGGTGGTCTTATTCTGAAGGCTGGCTGAACTGTGTGAAGCAGAGCCCCATTCTAACACGCCAATCCAAAGGCCTTCATAACTTGACATCATTAAGGACTGAGGAGGCTAAAGCAATAGAGCATACCCAAGGAAGGAAGCATGATTCACACACAGGATTAGCACAGTAATTTGACAGTGAGTGAGGGCTTGCATGTGTCAGCAAACCCATGAAGAAGATACTTTGGTAAGAAACAATGCATGCAGATGTTATGTTTTGTAATGCATAAACTGGCATCATTATCCAACCATACATGCACGCAGGAACACCTGTGATCATATAATGCATTTGCGAAATGTGTCCCAGATCAATCTCACACCACACCAGCTGATAACTCCGGTTTACACACGACTGAAAAAATGACAATAACTACTTACTGGACGCTAATTAATCAGACAATCGCTTGATGGAAACAAATAAGGGGCTTCATGCACTGATGCACCCGAGGTAAATTCACTTCTTTCCTTGAGTAAAACCAGACTACTGACTGTACTCTATTTAATCAGACAAGAAAGCAGGTAGGAGCAGTACAATACAAGTCAGCTATGCTACCAGAATAATACAAGTCAGTAAAACCAGACTACTGACTGGACTCTAATTAATCAGACAATAAGACCAATGCAGATTACTCAACACAGAAATGCTTCCACACAACATATCTTAAAAGTATCTTACATACAATACGTGATAGTTGGACACTTCTATTATCCAGGAGAAAGTGGAGTGCAACATGTACTGCCAATATGAGCAGCAGTAGAGGGCACACAGTAATACCCATTCTGAAGGTTGTGTTATTGCTTCACGTGGCCTTATTCTGAAGGCAAGCAGAACTGATTGAAGTAATACTGACCTAGCCAATCCAAAGGCTTGCACTGACACAGCCCTGCATAACTTACCTTCACTAAGGAGGCTGAAGCAAATAAAAAGGCATAGCCAAAGGAAGGAAAGGATGTCAGAAAACCTGTGGAGATACTTTGTTAAGAAACAATGCGTCCAGATGTGATTTTTGTAATGCATAAACTGGCATGCATGCAGGAACATCTGTGACCAGTAATGTGACTGATCTCATGTCACGCGCATCTGATATATGGCTCCAGTTTACAGATAACTAAGGAAGAAAAATTGTATTGCATGATGAAAACAAATAAGCAAGTGTGTCATGCACCTGAAGAAGATTCACTTGCTTCTTCAAGTAAAACCAGATTATCTGTCTAATCAGACTGCATAAACTGAAAAAGAAAAATGCTACTGCCTAAACAGTTTCTTCAAGCAAATGTGTCATGCCAGCAGGTAGAAGTCTCATGCTATGCTACCATAATAATACAAGTCAGCAACCACAAGCATAGTAATTAATCAGAGAACAGACCTTAGCAGATTAATCAACACAGAAATGCTTTCAAACAGCATATTAAAAGTCACAGTCAATACACAACCAAACAAATAGTTGCCTGGTGCATCAGTCATAGTTGGACAGGTTATATATATAGCTAATCCAATGCAGATGCATAGCATAAGGCATAGTTGGACAACTTACATATATAACTAAACACGATGCAGAAATACTACTACAGGAACTTCAACAAGCTAATACCAAGCAGTTCTTAAAAGATTCGTTCCGTGTCAGGCTCTCCATTCAGCCCCACTTGTGTGAACGCAACCTCTGGTTCGTCCCTTTGAAAATCCCTGTCAACACCCGCAAGCATCTCCACGTCCAAAGCAAGACGGGACCAAGCAACAGAGATCTCCACCTCGGCACCGAGGAGGCAACACCGACCACGATCTATGTTGCATTCTTGGGCTTCGAAGCAGACCTGCGCTTTTGCAGGGAGAACGCCAGGTGGTGCATAGGCCTGTATTTCAACTTCCAGCTGTCCGCTTGGTTCTACAGAAACAACTTGCCTTGACAGATAAAGGTATCCATCTGAACGCGCAGGTCTACTTCCATCTTTTGAATCAAGCAGCAAGATTTCCCCAGACGAAGGCTGAGCAACATACTTGATTTCACCATCACTGTCCTCCATAAGTTCCCGTGATGCCGGGGAGCAAGCAACCCGAACACCATGTCCAAAAGGCCACGCCCCATTGTCTTTGATGACACGTACGCCAATGATGGTGGCCTGGACCGAACCTAGAAATCGCTCCAAGCGTAACTCCATCGTGCAGAAGCAGTTCTGAAAGCAGATGGTGGATACACCAATACGGCATCGGGTTTGGCGGTATGTATCTGTGATCAACGGCCTGTCCCGAGACTTGACGCTGCCTTTCACCATAAGCTGGACCTCATAACTGACATAGTCCTCAAACAAAACAGCGCGAGACGGGCCGATCAGGCGCAGATAAGGATCCTGCATGCACAAGCATCATCATATCAGCCACCGCATTAATTAATAATCAACAAGGTAGGACGCGGGCATACAGGCAAGAAGATACACAAAAGAAAATGGAGAGCAAATTAATACACCAGCAACCGTACATTTTGAGTAAGTTCTTGGGAGTTGCTCCTATCGCAAAAGAAGATAAGGTTGCGGTTGTAGTCCACGCCATCACGGGCAGCGACCACACCATACACGGACAATGGAAATTTGAAGCCACCTTTCACCTCTGTAAGCTTGACAGAGAAGATCTGCACGGCAGGTTCTATGCCAGCGCCCCATGGGATGCGCCCAGGTGCCAAGTGTGTAAACTGCATGGAACTCACTGTCGCTGCACCCAAGTAAATCAGATGTCAGAAATCTAACATGAACCGAGTAAATCCCCTATTCCCTTGTTAAGGAAGGGCAACCGTCGAAGGTAAACTAGTTAAATTAAACAAGAGTGAGAAAACAAAGCCACATGGTTAATTACTACTCACTCTTGTTAAGGAAGTGGCCGCTGCGTCGGCTAAACGCAGCCTCCCAGTCACGACTGAAGGACTCAAACATGAGCTTCTCGGTAGACATCACCCTCTTCTCCTTGGCTAATTGTGCCTCTGATTTGCCTCTGTCTACCTCATCGTCGTCAACACAATCAGTGTCAGCTCGATCATGGCCATCACCGTTTATGGACACTTTTGCCCCCATCACTGCCTCAGCATCAATCTCCGAAATTGGTGTGGAGCCGGTGATCCTCTGGACCTCCTCCTCCTCCATGGCTGGCTTGCCACACTCCATCTTATCCTCTTCCTCGTCGTCACCAGAACCATCAGCACCATCATCATCATCTGAAATTGGATCTGCTCCTAATGTCGAACTCAGATCACTGAGACCATTCATATGCTTCCCCGAGGGGTCCGACAGATCAGAGATCGCGGGGGAGGTGTGGGCAGTTCCGGCAGTTATCCCCATCCGCTTGCGCAAGACCTTGATACGATTGTCGAGAAAACCAAGCCCCTTCTGCGTGCCCAAACTACGGTAGGAGTTGGAAGAATCGAACCTCTCCTTCTCGGGCGTGCCCTTGTCCTTCTTCTGCTTCTTCTTCTTCTTCTTCATCAGCGTATTGCGGAGGTCCGTGAAGAACTCGAGCTCATCAGCAAGGTCAGCTCGATTCCTCTTGCGACGAGGCTGATTCCGCTGCACGACCTTCTCTTCCATCTGCATCTCCAACTCACGAGGCGTCTGTACCTCCTCTTTTGCCGGGCTGCCACCCGCCATCGCTCGCCTTTTTGTGGTTCCCTCGCCTCCCGCCGCACCCCGCCGCCGCCGCCGCCGCCGCCTATCTTAGGGTTTCACGAAAGAGGGATTTTGTTTTTCTTGAGCGATTCTAGGGAAACTTTTGGACTCATCAGTTCGGCCGTGGGGTGGTTATACTTTTCGTTTCTCTCTCAGCCGACCCGGCCCGGCCCGGCCCGGACAAATAGATCGAGAAGCACCGCCCCCGCAAGGGGGTGATCCCTAGTCCGCACAAGGTTTGTTATTAGTACTCTACAGGCTCGTAATTGTCTAAAAAAAAAAACTCTATAGGCTCGTAATTGTCTCAAAAAAAAACTCTATAGGCTCGTAAGGGTTTGTTTTTCCTCTTTTTATTTTTTAATCTAGAACACCTTGCATTCCAATTACGGAGGACCGACTATATAGGCGGTCACGGCACGGATTACATCGTCAGGAAAGTCCGACAGCCACACACGTAGGCTGCTCGGATCACCACTCGACCCAAGGGCCGCCAACAAATGTGCTGGCCTATTACATAACCGAGGACAGTTCGCTACTTGGTACTGAACGAAGCCTGGCCGTAGCAGAAATTTTTGTTGGGGAACGTAGCAGAAATTCAAAATTTTCTACGCATCACCAAGATCAATCTATGGAGTAATCTAGCAACGAGGGGAAGGAGAGTGCATCTACATACCCTTGTAGATCGCTAAGCAGAAGCGTTCAAGTGAACGCGGTTGATGGAGTCATACTCGCGGTGATTCAAATCGCGGAAGATCCGATATAGCGCCGAACGGACGGCGCCTCCGCGTTCAACACACGTACAGCCCGGGGATGTCTGCTCCTTCTTGATCCAGCAAGGGGAGAGGAGAAGTTGAGGGAGAACTCCGACAGCACGACGGCGTGATGGTGGTGGAGCTCGTGTTTTTCCAGCAGGGCTTCACCAAGCACTACGGAGGAGGAGGAGGTGTTGGAGGAGGGAGAGGGCTGCGCCAAGCGAAGGGTGTGCGGCTGCCCTCTCTCTCCCTCACTATATATAGGGGTAAGGGGGGTGGAGGAGGCGCCCTAGGGTTCCCTAGGGGAGGGGCGGCGGCCACAGGGGAAACCCTAGATGGGTTTGGGCGCCCCCACCCCCTAGGAAACTTGCCCCCCAAGCCGCGAAGGAGGGCTGCCCTAGGGGAGGCGCCCCCACCTCTCCTGGTTACATGAGAGGGGCTGGGAGGGGCGCACCACCCCTTAGTGGGCTGGTTTTCCCCTTCCCCTTTGGCCCATGAGGCCCTCCAACACTTGTCGGGGCTCCCGAAACACCTTTCGGTCATGCTGGCCATAGCCTGGTACCCCCGGAACACTTCCAGACTCCAATACCCTTCGTCCAATATATCGATCTTCACCGCCAGACCATTCCGGAACTCCTCGTGACGTCCGGGATCACATCTGGGACTCCGAACAACCTTCGGTAACCACATACTATTTTCCATAACAACTCTAGCGTCACCGAACCTTAAGTGTGTAGACCCTACGGGTTCGAGAATCATGCAGACATGACAGAGACAACTCTCTGGCCAATAACCAACAGCGGGATCTGGATACCCATGTTGGCTCCCACATGTTCCACGATGATCTCATTGGATGAACCACGATGTCGAGGATTCAATCAATCCCGTATTCAATTCCCTTTGTCTAGCGGTATCGTACTTGCCCGAGATTCGATCGTCGGTATCCCGATACCTTGTTCAATCTCATTACCGGCAAGTCTCTTTACTCGTTCCGTAACACATCATCCCGTGATCAACCCCTTGGTCACATTGTGCACATTATGATGATGTCCTACCGAGTGGGCCCAGAGATACCTCTCCGTCACACGGAGTGACAAATCCCAGTCTCGATTCGTGCCAACCCAACAGACACTTTCGGAGATACCCGTAGTGTACCTTTATAGCCACCCAGTTACGTTGTGACGTTTGGTACACCCAAAGCATTCCTACGGCATCCGGGAGTTGCACAATCTCATGGTCTAAGGAAATGATACTTGACATTAGAAAAGCTTTAGCATACGAACTACACGGTCTTTGTGCTAGGCTTAGGATTGGGTCTTGTCCATCACATCATTCTCCTAATGATGTGATCCCGTTATCAACGACATCCAATGTCCATGGTCAGGAAACCGTAACCATCTATTGATCAACGAGCTAGTCTACTAGAGGCTTACTAGGGACATGGTGTTGTCTATGTATCCACATATGTATCTGAGTTTCCTATCAATAAAATTATAGCATGGATAATAAACGATTATCATGAACAAGGAAATATAATAACAATAACTAATTTATTATTGCCTCTAGGGCATATTTCCAACAGTCTCCCACTTGCACTAGAGTCAATAATCTAGTTCACATCGCCATGTGATTAACACTTACAGGGCACATCGCCATGTGACCAACATCCAAAGAGTTTACTAGTGTCACTAAACTAGTTCACATCATCATGTAATTAAGACTCAATGCGTTTTGGGGTTTGATCATGTTTTGCTTGTGAGAGAGGTTTTAGTCAACGGGTCTGTAACATTCAGATCCGTATGTACTTCGCAAATCTCTAGGTCATATTGTAAATGCTGCTTCCACGCTCCACTTGGAGCTATTCCAAATGGTTGCTCCACTATACGTATCCGGTTTGCTACTCAGAGTCATTCGGATAGGTGTTAAAGCTTGCATCGACGTAACCCTTTACGCCGAACTCTTTATCACCTCCATAATCGAGAAATATGTCCTTATTACTCCAAGGACAATTTTGACCGTTGTCCAATGATCCATTCCTGGATGACTCTTGTACCCCTTTGCCAGACACGTGGCAAGGCACACATCAGGTGCGGTACTCAGCATAGCATACTGTAGAGCCTACGTCTAAAGCATAGGGGACAACCTTCGTCCTTTCTCTCTCTTCTGCCGTGGTCGAGCTTTAAGTCTTAACTTCATACCTCACAACTTAGGCAAGAACTCCTTCTTTGACTGATCCATCTTGAACACCTTCAAGATCATGTCAAGGTATGTGCTCATTTGAAAGTACCATTAAGCGTTTTTGATCTATCCTCATAGATCTTGATGCTCAACGTTCAAGCAGCTTAATCCAGGTTTTCCCTTGAAAAACACTTTCAAATAACCCTATATGCTTTCCAGAAATTCTACATCATTTCTGATCAACAATATGTCAACAACATATACTCATCAGAAATTCCATAGTGCTCCCACTCACTTCTTTGGAAATACAGGTTTCTCATAAACTTTGTATAAACCCAAAATCTTTGATCATCTCATCAAAGTGAATATTCTGACTCCGAGATGCTTGCTCTAGTCCAAGGAAGGATCGCTGGAGCTAGCATACCTTTTAGCATCCTTAGGATAAACAAAACCTTTCTGATTGTATCACATACAACCTTTCCTTACGAAAACTGGTAAGGAAACTCGTTTTGACATCCATCTACCAGATTTCATAAGTGCAGCTAATGCTAACATGATTCCGACGGACTGAAGCATCGCTACGAATGAGAAAATCTCATCGTAGTCAACTCCTTGAACTTGTGAAGAACTCTTCGCCACAAGTCGAGCTTCATAGACGGTGACATTACCGTCCACGTCCGTCTTCTTCTTAAAGATCCATTTATCTCAATGGCTTGCCGATCATCGGGCAAGTCCACCAAAGTCCATGCTTTGTTCTGATACAAGGATCCTATCTCGGATTTCATGGCTTCTAACCATTTGTCGGAATATGGGCCCACCATCGCTTCTCCATAGCTCGTAGGTTCATTGTTGTCTAGCAACATGACCTTCAAGACATGATTATTGTACCACTCTGAAGTAGTACGCATCCTTGTCACCCTACGAGATACGGCAGTGACTTGATCCGAAACTTCATGATCACTATCATGAGCTTCTACTTCAATTGGTGTAGATGCCACAGGAACAACTTCATGTGCCCTACTACACACTAGTTGAAGTGACGGTTCAATAACCTCATCAAGTCTTCGCCATCCTCCCACTCAATTCTTTCGAGAGAAACTTTTCCTCGAGGAAGGACCTAATTCTAGAAACAATCCCTTTTGCTTCCGGAACTGAGACTGGAGGTATACCCAACTATTTTGGGTGTCCTATGAAGATGCATTTATCCGCTTTGGGTTTGAGTTTATCAGCCTGAAACTTTTTCACATAAGCGTCGCAGCCCCAAACTTTCAAGAAACGACAACTTAGGTTTCTCCAAACCATAGTTCAAACGGTGTCGTCTCAACGGAATTCCGTGGTGGCCTATTAAAGTGAGTGTGGTTGTCTCTAATGCCTAACCCATGAACGATTGTGGTAATTCGACAAGAGACATAATGGTACACACCATATCCAATAGGGTGCAACTATGATGTTCGGACACACCATCACACTATGGTGTTCCAGGCGGTATTAATTGTGAAACAATTTCCACAATGTCTTAATTGCGTGCCTAAGTTCGTAACTCAGATACTCATCTCTATGATCATATCATAGACATTTTATCCTCTTGTCACGATGATCTTCAACTTCACTCTGAAATTACTTGAACCATTCAATAATTCAGACTTGCGTTTCATCAAGTAAATATACAGTATCTACTCAAATCAACCGTGAAGTAAGAACACACCGATATCCACTGTGTGCCTCAGCACTCATTGGACTGCACACATCAAAATGTATTACTTCCAGCAAGTTGCTTTCTTGTTCCATTTTACTGAAAACGAGGCTTTCAGTCATCTTGCTCATGTGGTATGATTTGCATGTCTCAAGTGATTCAAAATCAAGTGTGTCTGAATGGTCCATTTGCATGGAGTTTCTTCATGCATATACACCAATAGACATGGTTCGCATGTCTCAAACTTTTCAAAAATGAGTGAGTCCAAAGATCCATCAACATGGAGCTTCTTCATGCGCTTTATACCAATATGACTTACATGGCAGTGCCACAAGTAGGTGGTACTATCATTACTATCTTATATCTTTTGGCATGAACATGTGTATCACTACGGTCGAGATTCAATAAACCATTGATTTTAGGTGCAAGACCATTGAAGGTATTATTCAAATAAACAGGGTAACTATTATTCTCCTTAAATGAATAACCGTATTGCGATAGACATAATCCAATCATGTCTGTGTTCAACGCAAACACTAAATAACAATTATTTAGGTTTAACACCAATCTCGATGGTATAGGGAGCGTGCGATGCTTGATCATATCAACCTTGGAAACACTTCCAACACATATCGTCAGCTCACCTTTAGCTAGTCTCCGTTTATTCCGTAGCTTTTATTTCGAGTTACTAACACTTAGCAACCGAACCGGTATCTAATGCCCTGGTGCTACTAGGAGTACTAGTAAAGTACACATTAACATAATGTATATCCAATATACTTCCATCGACCTTGCCTGCCTTCTTATCTACCAAGTATCTAGGGTGGTTCTGCTTTAGTGTCCGTTCCTCTCATTACAGAAGCACTTAGTCTCGGGTTTGGGTTCAACCTCGGGTTTCTCCACTAGAGTAGCAGCTGATTTGCCATTTCATGAAGTATCCCCTCTTGCCCTTGCCCTTCTTGAAACTAGTGGTTTTACTAACCATCAACAATTGATGCTCCTTCTAGATTTCTACTTTAGTGGTGTCAAACATCGCGAATATTTCAAGGATCATCATATCTATCCCTGATATGTTATAGTTCATCACGAAGCTCTAGCGGCTTGGTGGCAATGACTTTGGAAAAACATCACTATCTCATCTGGAAGATTAACCCCCACTCGATTCAAGTGATTGTGGTACTCCGACAATCTGAGCACAAGCTCAACGATTGAGCTTTTCTCCCTTAGTTTGTAGGCTAAGAAACTCGTCGGAGGTCTTATACCTCTTGACGTGGGCACGAGCCTGAAATCCCAATTTCAGCCCTCGAAACATCTCATATGTTCCGCAACGTTTCGAAATCGTCTTTGGTGCCTCAACTCTAAACCGTTTAACTGAACTATCACGTAGTTATCAAAACGTGTATGTTAGATGTTCGCAACACCCACAGACGACGTTCGAGGTTCAGCACACTGAGCGGTGCATTAAGGACATAAGCATTCTACGAAGCAACGAGGACAATCCTCAGTTTACGAACCTAGTCCGCATAATTGCTACTATCAACTTTCAACTAAAATTTCTCTAGGAACATATCTAAACAGTAGAACTAAAGCGCGAGCTTATGACATAATTTGCAAAGATCTTTTGACTATGTTCAGGATAATTAAGTTCATCTTATGAACTCCCACTCAGATAGACATCCCTCTAGTTATTTAAGTGATTACATGATCCGAGTCAACTAGGCCGTGTCCGATCATCACGTGAGATGGACTAGTCATCATCGGTGAACATCTTCATGTTGATCGTATCTACCATACGACTCATGCTCGACCTTTCGGTCTCTTGTTTTCCGAGGCCATGTCTGTACATGCTAGGCTCGTCAAGTCGACCTAAGTGTTTTGCGTATGTAAATCTGGCTTACACCCATTGTATGTGAACGTTAGAATCTATCACACCCGATCATCACGTGGTGCTTCGAAACAACGAACTTTCGCAACGGTGCACAGTCAGGGGGAGCACTTTCTTGAAATATTAATGAGGGATCATCTTATTTACTACCATCGTTCTAAGCAAATAAGATGCATAAACATGATAAACATCACATGCAATCAAAAAGTGACATGATATGGCCAATATCATTTTGCTCCTTTTGATCTCCATCTTCGGGGCTCCATGATCATCATCATCACCGGCATGACACCATGATCTCCATCATCATGATCTCCATCATCGTGTCTACATGAAGTTGTCTCGCCAACTATTACTTCTACTACTATGGCTAACGGTTTAGCAATAAACTAAAGTAATTACATGGCGTTGTTTAATGACACGCATGTCATACAATAAATTAAGACAACTCCTATGGCTCCTGCCGGTTGTCATACTCATCGACATGCAAGTCGTGATTCCTATTACAAGAACATGATCAATCTCATACATCACATATCATTCATCACATTCTTTTTGGCCATATCACATCACATAGCATACCCTGCAAAAACAAGTTAGACGTCCTCTAATTGTTGTTTGCATGTTTTACGTGGCTGCTATGGGTTTCTAGCAAGAACGTTTCTTACCTACGCAAAAACCACAACGTCATATGTCAATTGCTATTTACCCTTCATAAGGACCCTTTTCATCGAATCCGATACGACTAAAGTGGGAGAGACTGGCACCCGCTAGCCACCTTATGCAACTAGTGCATGTCAGTCGGTGGAACCTGTCTCACTTAAGCGTACGTGTAAGGTTGGTCCGGGCCGCTTCATCCCACAATACTGTCGAAACAAGATTGGACTAGTAACGATAAGCATATTGAACAAAATTAACGCCCACAACAACTTGTTTTCTACTCGTGCATAGAAACTACGCATAGACCTAGCTCTGATACCACTATTGGGGAACGTAGCAGAAATTCAAAATTTTCTACGCATCACCAAGATCAATCTATGGAGTAATCTAGCAACGAGGGGAAGGAGAGTGCATCTACATACCCTTGTAGATCGCTAAGCGGAAGCGTTCAAGTGAACGGGGTTGATGGAGTCGTACTCGCGGCGATTCAAATCGCGGAAGATCCGATCTAGCACCGAACGGACGGTGCCTCCGCGTTCAACACACGTACAGCCCGGGGACGTCTCCTCCTTCTTGATCCATCAAGCGGAGAGGAGAAGTTGAGGGAGAACTCCGACAGCACAACAGCGTGGTGGTGGTGGAGCTCGTGGTTTTCCAGCAGGGCTTCACCAAGCACTACGGAGGAGGAGGAGGTGTTGGAGGAGGGAGAGGGCTGCGCCAAAGGAAGGGTGTGCGGCTGCCCTCTCTCTCCCTCACTATATATAGGGGTAAGGGGGTGGAGGAGGCGCCCTAGGGTTCCCTAGGGGAGGGGCGGCGGCCACAGGGGAAACCCTAGATGGGTTTGGGCGCCCCCACCCCCTAGGAAACTTGCCCCCCAAGCCGCGAAGGAGGGCTACCCTAGGGGAGGCGCCCCCACCTCTCATGGTTACGTGAGAGGGGCTGGGAGGGGCGCACCACCCCTTAGTGGGCTGGTTTTCACCTTCCCCTTTGGCCCATGAGGCCCTCCAACGCTTGCCGGGGCTCCTGAAACACCTTTCGGTCATGCTGGCCATAGCCTGGTACACCCGGAACACTTCCGGACTCCAATACCCTTCGTCCAATATATCGATCTTCACCGCCGGACCATTCTGGAACTCCTTGTGACGTCCGGGATCACATCTGGGACTCCGAACAACCTTCTATAACCACATACTATTTCCCATAACAACTCTAGCGTCACCGAACCTTAAGTGTGTAGACCCTACGGGTTCGGGAATCATGCAGACATGACCGAGACAACTCTCCGGCCAATAACCAACAGCGGGATCTGGATACCCATGTTGGCTCCCACATGTTCCACGATGATCTCATCGGATGAACCACGATGTCGAGGATTCAATCAATCCCGTATTCAATTCCCTTTGTCTAGCGGTATAGTACTTGCCCGAGATTCGATTGTCGGTATCCCTATACCTTGTTCAATCTCGTTACCGGCAAGTCTCTTTACTCGTTCCGTAACACATCATCCCGTGATCAACCCCTTGGTCACATTGTGCACATTATGATGATGTCCTACCGAGTGGGCCCAGAGATACCTCTCCGTCACACGGAGTGACAAATCCTAGTCTCGATTCGTGCCAACCCAACAGACACTTTCGGAGATACCCGTAGTGTACCTTTATAGCCACCCAGTTACGTTGTGACGTTTGGTACACCCAAAGCATTCCTACGGCATCCGGGAGTTGCACAATCTCATGGTCTAAGGAAATGATACTTGACATTAGAAAAGCTTTAGCATACGAACTACACGATCTTTGTGCTAGGCTTAGGATTGGGTCTTGTCCATCACATCATTCTCCTAATGATGTGATCCCTTTATCCACGACATCCAATGTCCATGGTCAGGAAACCGTAACCATCTATTGATCAACGAGCTAGTCTACTAGAGGCTTACTAGGGACATGGTGTTGTCTATGTATCCACACATGTATCTGAGTTTCCTATCAATAAAATTATAGCATGGATAATAAACGATTATCATGAACAAGGAAATATAATAATAATAACTAATTTATTATTGCCTCTAGGGCATATTTCCAACAATTTTGCTTCAGGGAAGAGAACTCCCAGTGGTCCACGGTCCTGGCCGGAAGAAGACACAGCTTGCTGCAGGGTCAAACAGTCCGTCTCAAACACTACGTGTCCCATGCCCCGCGCTTCAGCGATCCTGATAGCTTGGATTAGAGCCTCTGTCTCCGCCTGTAATGCTGAACTTTGGTAGACCAACTTCCCCGCTGCAGCTAGAAGAACCCCGCCCTTCGTGTCCCGTGCAATCGCTCCGCATCCACCCTCCCCCGTCGCAGGGTTAAGAGCTGCATCAAGGTTTATTTTTATGAACTCATGGGGGGGCGTCCATCTGGGGTTGGGTTTGATTTGCTCCATCAACCTTTTGCACAAGAACTCCCGCCACTCTGCTATGGCGTGCCCAACATGTGCGTGAAACTCCTCACTCGACCGTCGCGTCTGCTTATGATTAGCTTTGTTTCTCTCAGACCACCAAGACCACAAAGTACATATGGACTGCAGTTTCTGTTCTTCCGGAAGGTTTCAGATTGCCTGGAGCATGTCCTTGGGGGTTTGACACGTGAGAAGCTTTTGGCATACCAGCTCCAGTCCCCCATCCCTCTAGACTTTCTTGACCTCTTTGCACCGCAAGAATAAGTGTGCACCATCTTGAGGAACCCAACGGCAAATCACACATTTTGTATCTAGCTCACCCTAGTTCGTTCCACATTCCTCAACAGGGGGTGGCTATTGTGCGCTAGTCGCCACATGAAATGATGCACTCTACGAGGACACGGGGTCGACCATAGCTTCTTCCAGAATTTTGCCGCTATTTCTGAACCAGCTGAACTCTCTCCCCTTGGGTGTGCGCCCTGTTTCTCCTGCAGCTCGACGTACAATCTATAGGCAGAGCGGACGGAGAACAGTCCTTTCGAATCATAGTACCAAGCCACAAAATCGTCATAATGCTCAAAGATTGAGATGCTCAGAATGGTTGTTGCGTCCCTGGGGCAAAAGGTCTGACCTACAAGTTGGACATCCCACGTGTTGGTTGTCGAATCCAGGAGTTATGAGACTTTCGTCAAGATGTTTGCACCTTGCAAAGTACTAGGCAGCCGTGTATCATTTGAGGGCAGCGAGGGGTCCGACCAAATGTTTGTTGGAAATATGCCCTAGAGGCAATAATAAATTAGTTATTATTACTATATTTCCTTGTTCATGATAATCGTTTATTATCCATGCTATAATTGTATTGATAGGAAACTCAGATACATGTGTGGATACATAGACAACACCATGTCCCTAGTAAGCCTCTAGTTGACTAGCTCGTTGATCAATAGATGGTTACGGTTTCCTGACCATGGACATTGGATGTCGTTGATAACGGGATCACATCATTAGGAGAACGATGTGATGGACAAGACCCAATCCTAAGCCTAGCACAAAGATCGTGTAGTTCGTATGCTAAAGCTTTTATAATGTCAAGTATCATTTCCTTAGACCATGAGATTGTACAACTCCTGGATACCGTAGGAATGCTTTGGGTGTACCAAATGTCACAACGTAACTGGGTGGCTATAAAGGTGCACTACGGGTATCTCCGAAAGTGTCTGTTGGGTTGGCACGAATCGAGACTGGGATTTGTCACTCAGTGTGACGGAGAGGTATCTCTGGGCCCACTCGGTAGGACATCATCATAATGTGCACAATATGACCAAGGGGTTGATCACGGGATGATGTGTTATGGAACGAGTAAAGAGACTTGCCGGTAACGAGATTGAACAAGGTATAGGGATACCGACGATCGAATCTCGGGCGAGTACTATACCGCTAGACAAAGGGAATTGAATATGGGATTGATTGAATCCTCGACATCGTGGTTCATTCGATGAGATCATCGTGGAACATGTGGGAGCCAACATGGGTATCCAGATCCTGCTGTTGGTTATTGGCCGGAGAGTTGTCTCGGTCATGTCTACGTGTCTCCCGAACCTGTAGGGTCTACACACTTAAGGTTCGATGACCCTAGGGTTATAGGGAATAGATATATGTGGTTACCGAATGTTGTTCGGAGTCCCGGATGAGATCCCTAACGTCACGAGGAGTTCTGAAATGGTCCGGCGGTGAAGATCGATATATTAGACGAAGGGTATTGGAGTCCGGAAGAGTTCCGGGGGTACCAGGCTATGGCCAGCATGACCGAAAGGTGTTTCGGGAGCCCCGGCAAGTGTTGGAGGTCCTCATGGGCCAAAGGGGAAGGGGCAAGCCAGCCCACTAAGGGGTGGTGCGCCCCTCCCAGCCCCTCACCTAACCAGGAGAGGTGGGGGCGCCTCCCCTAGGGCAGCCCCCCCTCCTGGCTTGGGGGGCAAGTTTCCTAGGGGGTGGGGGCGCCCAAACCCATCTAGGGTTTCCCCTGTGGCCGCCGCCCCTCCCCTAGGGAACCCTAGGGCGCCTCCTCCACCTCCCTTACCCCTATATATAGTGAGGGAGAGAGAGGGCAGCCACACCCAAGTTCTGGCGCAGCCCTCCCCCTCTCCCAAGTCCTCCTCCTCTCCCGCGATGCTTGGTGAAGCCCTGCAGGATTGCCACGCTCCTCCACCACCACCACGCTGTCGTGCTGCTGCTGGACGGAGTCTTCCCCAACCTCTCCCTCTCTCCTTGCTGGATCAAGGCATGGGAGACGTCACTGGGCTGCATGTGTGTTGAACGCGGAGGTGCCATCCGTTCGGCACTAGGATCATCAGTGATTTGGATCACGACGAGTACGACTCCATCAACCCCGTTCACTTGAACGCTTCCGCTTAGCGATCTACAAGGGTATGTAGATACACTCCCCCTTCCCTCGTTGCTAGATTACTCCATAGATTGATCTTGGTGTTGCGTAGAATTTTTTTGAATTTCTGCTACGTTCCCCAACAGTGGCATCATGAGCTAGGTCTATGCGTAGTTTCTATGCACGAGTAGAACACAAGTTGTTGTGGGCGTTGATTTTGTTCAATATGCTTACCGTTACTAGTCCAATCTTGTTTCGACGGTATTGTGGGATGAAGCGGCCCGGACCGACCTTACACGTACACTTACGTGAGACAGGTTCCACCGACTGACATGCACTTGTTGCATAAGGTGGCTAGCGGGTGCCAGTCTCTCCCACTTTAGTCGGATCGGATTCGATGAAAAGGGTCCTTATGAAGGGTAAATAGCAAATTGACATATCACGTTGTGGTTTTTGCGTAGGTAAGAAACGGTCTTGCTAGAAACCCATAGCAGCCACGTAAAACATGCAAACAACAATTAGAGGACGTCTAACTTGTTTTTGCAGGGTATGCTATGTGATGTGATATGGCCAAAAAGAATGTGATGAATGATATGTGATGTATGAGATTGATCATGTTCTTGTAATAGGAATCACGACTTGCATGTCGATGAGTATGACAACCGGCAGGAGCCATAGGAGTTGTCTTAATTTATTGTATGACCTGCGTGTCATTGAACAACGCCATGTAATTACTTTACTTTATTGCTAAACCGTTAGCCATAGTAGTAGAAGTAATAGTTGGCGAGACAACTTCGTGGAGACACGATGATGGAGATCATGATGATGGAGATCATGGTGTCATGCCGGTGACGATGATGATCATGGAGCCCCGAAGATGGAGATCAAAAGGAGCAAAATGATATTGGCCATATCATGTCACTTTTTGATTACATGTGATGTTTATCATGTTTATGCATCTTATTTGCTTAGAACGACGGTAGTAAATAAGATGATCCCTCATTAAAATTTCAAGAAAGTGTTCCCCCTAACTGTGCGCCGTTGCGAAAGTTCGTTGTTTCGAAGCACCACGTGATGATCGGGTGTGATATATTCTAACGTTCACATACAACGGGTGTAAGCCAGATTTACACACGCGAAACACTTAGGTTGACTTGACGAGCCTAGCATGTACAGACATGGCCTCGGAACACAAGAGACCGAAAGGTCGAGCATGAGTCGTATGGTAGATACGATCAACATGAAGATGTTCACCGATGATGACTAGTCTGTCTCACGTGATGATCGGACACGGCCTAGTTGACTCGGATCATGTAATCCCTCAGATGACTAGAGGGATGTCTATCTGAGTGGGAGTTCATAAGATGAACTTAATTATCCTAAACATAGTCAAAAGATCTTTGCAAATTATGTCGTAAGCTCGCGCTTTAGTTCTACTATTTAGATATGTTCCTAGAGAAAATTTAGTTGAAAGTTGATAGTAGCGATTATGCGGACTAGGTCCGTAAACTGAGGATTGTCCTCGTTGCTTCGTAGAAAGCTTATGTCCTTAATGCACCACTCAGTGTGCTGAACCTTGAACATCGTCTGTGGATGTTGCGAACATCTGACATACACGTTTTGATAACTACGTGATAGTTCAGTTAAACGGTTTAGAGTTGAGGCACCAAAGACGATTTCGAAACGTCGCGGAACATATGAGATGTTTCGATGGCTGAAATTGGGATTTCAGGCTCGTGCCCACGTCAAGAGGTATAAGACCTCCGACGATTTTCTTAGCCTGCAAACAAAGGGAGAAAAGCTCAATCGTTAAGCTTGTGCTCAGATTGTCTGAGTACAACAATCACTTGAATCGAGTGGGAGTTGATCTTCTAAATGAGATAGTGGTGTTTCTCCAAAGTCATTGCCACCAAGCTACTAGAGCTTCGTGATGAACTATAACATATCAGGGATAGATATGATGATCCTTGAGATATTTGCGATGTTTGACACCATGAAAGTAGAAATCAAGAAGGAGCATCAATTGTTGATGGTTAGTGAAACCACTAGTTTCAAGAAGGGCAAGGGCAAGAAGATATGCTTCATGAAACGGCAAATCAGCTGCTGCTCTAGTGAAGAAACCCAAGGTTGAACCCAAACCCGAGACTAAGTGCTTCTGTAATAAGGGGAACAGCCACTCGAGCAGAATTACCCTAGATACTTGGTAGATGAGAAGGCTGGCAAGGTCGATAGAAGTATATTGGATATATATTATGTTAATGTGTACTTTACTAGTACTCCTAGTAGCACCATGGTATTAGATACCGGTTCGGTTGCTAAGTGTTAGTAACTCGAAATAAAAGCTACGGAATAAACGGAGACTAGCTAAAGGTGAGCTGACGATATGTGTTGGAAGTGTTTCCAAGGTTGATGTGATCAAGCATCGCACGCTCCCTCTACCATCGAGATTGGTGTTAAACCTAAATAATTGTTATTTGGTGTTTGAGTTGAGCATAGACATGATTGGATTATGTCTATCGCAACACAGTTATTCATTTAAGGAGAATAATGGTTACTCTGTTTATTTGAATAATACCTTCAATGGTCTTGCACCTAAAATGAATGGTTTATTTAATCTCGATCGTAGTGATACACATGTTCATGCCATAATATATAAGATAGTAATGATAGTACCACCTACTTGTGGCACTGCCATGTAAGTCATATTGGTATAAAACGCATGAAGAAGCTCCATGTTGATGGATATTTGGACTCACTCGTTTTGAAAAGTTTGAGACATGCGAACCATGTCTATTGGTGTATATGCATGAAGAAACTCCATGCAAATGGACCGTTTGGACTCACTTGATTTTGAATCACTTGAGACATGCAAATCATACCACATGGTCAAGATGACTGAAAGTCTCATTTTCAGTAAAATGGAACAAGAAAGCAAATTGTTGGAAGTAATACATTTTGATGTGTGCAGTCCAATGAGTGCTGAGGCACGCAGTGGATATCGTTATGTTCTTACTTCACAGATGATTTGAGTAGATACTGAGTATATTTACTTGATGAAACACAAGTCTGAATTATTGAATGGTTCAAGTAATTTCAGAGTGAAGTTGAAGATCATCGTGACAAGAGGATAAAATGTCTATGATATGATCATAGAGATGAGTATCTGAGTTACGAGCTTTGGCACACAATGAAGACATTGTGGAAATTGTTTCACAATTAATACCGCCTGGAACACCATAGTGTGATGGTGCGTCCGAACATCATAGTTGCACCCTATTGGATATGGTGCGTACCATGATGTCTCTTATAGAATTACCACTATCGTTCAAGGGTTAGGCATTAGAGACAACCGCACTCACTTTAATAGGGCACCACGTAATTCCGTTGAGATGACACGTATGAACTATGGTTTGGAGAAACCTAAGTTGTCATTTCTTTAAAGTTTGGGGCTGCGACGCTTATGTGAAAAAGTTTCAGGTTGATAAGCTCGAACCCAAAGCGGATAAAATGCATCTTCATAAGACACCCAAAACAGTTGGGTATACTGAAGGAAATATGCCCTAGAGGCAATAATAAAGTTATTATTTATTTCCTCATATCATGGTAAATGTTTATTATTCATGCTAGAATTGTATTAATCGGAAACATAATACATGTGTGGATACATAGACAAACATATAGTCACTAGTATGCCTCTACTTGACTAGCTCATTAATCAAAGATGGTTATGTTTCCTAACCATAGACATGTGTTGTCATTTGATTAGTGGGATCACATCATTAGAAGAATGATGTGATTGACATGACCCATTCCGTTAGCCTAGCACTTGATCGTTTAGTATACTGCTATTGCTTTCTTCATGACCTATACATGTTCCTGTAACTATGAGAATTATGCAACTCCCGTTTACCGGAGGAACACTTTGGGTACTACCAAACGTCACAACGTAACTGGGTGATTATAAAGGAGTACTACAGGTGTCTCCGAAGGTACATGTTGAATTGGCGTATTTCGAGATTAGGTTTTGTCACTCCGATTGTCGGAGAGGTATCTCTGGGCCCTCTCGGTAATGCACATCACTATAAGCCTTGCAAGCAATGTAACCAATGAGTTGGTTACGGGATGATGCATTACGTAACAAGTAAAGAGACTTGCCGGTAACGAGATTGAACTAGGTATTGGATACCGACGATCAAATCTCGGGCAAGTAACATACCGATGACAAAGGGAACAACGTATGTTGTTATGCGGTTTGACCGATAAAGATCTTCGTAGAATATGTAGGAACCAATATGGGCATCCAGGTTCCGCTATTGGTTATTGACCGAGAATAGTTCTAGGTCATGTCTACATAGTTCTCGAACCCGTAGGGTCCGCACGCTTAACGTTACGATGACAGTTTTATTATGAGTTTATAAGTTTTGATGTACCAAAGTTTGTTTGGAGTCCCGGATGTGATCACGGACATGACGAGGAGTCTCGAAATGGCCGAGACATAAAGATCGATATATTGGAAGCCTATATTTGGACATCGGAATCGTTCCGGGTGAAATCGGCATTTTACCGAAGTACTGGGAGGTTACCGAAACCCCCCGGGGGGTTATTGGGCCTACATGGGCCTCGAGGGAGAAGAGGGAAGGAGGCAGGAGGGGGCCGCATGCCCCTCCCCTTCCTAGTCCGAATAGGACAAGGGAAGGGGGCGGCCCCCCCCTTTCCTTCCCCTCTTCCTCCTCTTTCCCCCCTTCTCCTACTCCTACTTGGAAAGAAGGGAGTCCTACTCCCGGTGGGAGTAGGACTCCCCCCTTGGCGCGCCCTCCTTGGCCGGCCGCCTCCTCCCCCTGGCTCCTTTATATACGGGGGCGGGGGGCACCCCATAGACACACAAGTTGATCTACGGATCGTTCCTTAGCCGTGTGCGGTGCCCCCTTCCACCATATTCCACCTCGGTCGTATCGTCGCAGAGTTTAGGCGAAGCCCTGCGCCATAGAACATCATCACCGTCACCACGCCGTCGTGCTGACGGAACTCATCTCCGGAGCTTTGCTGGATCGGAGGCCGGAGATCGTCATCGAGCTGAACGTGTGCTGAACTCGGAAGTGCCGTACGTTCGGTGCTTGGATCGGTTGGATCGTGAAGACGTACGACTACGTCAACCGTGTTGTGCTAACGCTTCCGCTTACGGTCTACGAGGGTACGTGGACAACACTCTTCCCTCTCGTTGCTATACCATCACCATGATCTTGCGTGTGCGTAGGAATTTTTTTGAAATTACTACGTTCCCCAACAGTGGTATCAGAGCCTAGGTTTTATGCGTTGATGTTATATGCACGAGTAGAACACAAGTGAGTTGTGGGCGATACAAGTCATACTGCTTACCAGCATGTCATACTTTGGTTTGGCGGTATTGTGAGATAAAGCGGCCCGGACCGACATTACGCGTACGCTTACGCGAGACTGGTTTCACCGTTACGAGCACTCATGCTTAAAGGTGGCTGGCGGGTGTCTGTCTCTCTCACTTTAGCCCGGTCCTTGCGAAGGTTAAAACAACACTAACTTTATGAACTATCGTTGTGGTTTTTGATGCGTAGGTAAGAATGGTTCTTGCTAAGCCCGTAGCAGCCACGTAAAATTTGCAACAACAAAGTAGAGGACGTCTAACTTGTTTTTGCAGGGCATGTTGTGATGTGATATGGTCAAGACGTGATGCTATATTTTATTGTATGAGATGATCATGTTTTGTAACCGAAGTTATCGGCAACTGGCAGGAGCCATATGGTTGTTGCTTTATTGTATGAAATGCAAACGCCCTGTAATTGCTTTACTTTATCACTAAGCGGTACCAATAGTCGTAGAAGCAATAGACAGCGTAACGACAATGATGCTACGATGGAGATCAAGGTGTCGCGCCGGTGACGATGGTGATCACGACGGTGCTTCGGAGATGGAGATCACAAGCACAAGATGATGATGGCCATATCATATCACTTATATTGATTGCATGTGATGTTTATCCTTTATGCATCTTATCTTGCTTTGATTGACGGTAGCATTTTAAGATGATCTCTCACTAAATAATCAAGAAGTGTTCTCCCTGAGTATGCACCGTTGCGAAAGTTCTTCGTGCTGAGACACCACGTGATGATCGGGTGTGATAGGCTCTACGTTCAAATACAACGGGTGCAAAACAGCTGCACACGCGGAATACTCAGGTCATACTTGACGAGCCTAGCATATACAGATATGGCCTTAGAACACGGAGACTGAAAGGTCGAACGTGAATCATATAGTAGATATGATCAACATAGTGATGTTCACCATTGAAACTACTCCATCTCACGTGATGATCGGACATGGTTTAGTTGATTTGGATCACGTGATCACTTAGATGACTAGAGAGATGTATGTCTAAGTGGGAGTTCTTAAGTAATATGATTAATTGAACTTAAATTTATCATGAACTTAGTACCTGATAGTATTTTGCTTGTCTATGTTTGTTTGTAGATAGATGGCTCATGCTGTTGTTCCGTTGAATTTTAATGCGTTCCTTGAGAAAGCAAAGTTGAAAGATGATGGTAGCAATTACACGTACTGGGTCCGTAACCTGAGGATTATCCTCATTGCTGCACAGAAAAGTTACGTCTTGGAAGCACCGCTGGATGCCAGGCCTGCTGCTGATGCAACTAACGACGTTAAGAACGTCTGGCAGAGCAAAGCTGATGACTACTCGATAGTTCAGTGTGCCATGCTTTACGGCTTAGAACCGGGCCTTCAACGATGTTTTGAACGTCATGGAGCATATGAGATGTTCCAGGAGTTGAAGTTAATATTTCAAGCAAATGCCCGGATTGAGAGAATGAAGTCTCCAATAAGTTCTACAGCTGCAAGATGGAGGAGAATAGTTATGTCAGTGAACATATACTCAAAATGTCCGGGTATAATAATCACTTGATTCAACTGGGAGTTAATCTTCCTGATGATAGTGTCATTGACAGAATTCTCCAATCACTGCCACCAAGCTACAAGAGCTTCATGATGAACTATAATATGCAAGGGATGAACAAGACTATTCCCGAGCTCTTCGCAATGCTAAAAGCTGCGGAGGTAGAAATCAAGAAGGAGCATCAAGTGTTGATGGTTAACAAGACCACCAGTTTCAAGAAAAAGGGAAAGGGAAGAAGAAGGGGAACTTCAAAAAGAACGGCAAGCAAGTTGCTGGCCAAGAGAAGAAACCCAAGTCTGGACCTAAGCCTGAAACTGAGTGCTTCTAGTGCAAGCAGACTGGACACTGGAAGCGGAACTACCCCAAGTATTTGGCGGATAAGAAGGATGACAAAGTGAACAAAGGTATATGTGATATACATGTTATTGATGTGTACCTTACTAATGCTCGCAGTAGCACCTGGGTATTTGATACTGGTTCTGTTGCTAATATTTGCAACTCGAAATAGGGACTACGGATTAAGCAAAGATTGGCTAAGGACGAGGTGACGATGCGCGTGGGAAATGGTTCCAAAGTCGATGTGATCGCGGTCGGCACGCTACCTCTACATCTACCATCGGGATTAGTTTTAGACCTAAATAGTTGTTATTTGGTGCCAGCGTTGAGCATGAACATTATATCTGGATCTTGTTTGATGCGAGACGGTTATTCATTTAAATCAGAGAATAATGGTTGTTCTATTTATATGAGTAATATCTTTTATGGTCATGCACCCTTGAAGAGTGGTCTATTTTTATTGAATCTCGATAGTAGTGATACACATATTCATAGTGTTGAAACCAAAATATGCAGAGTTGATAACGATAGTGCAACTTATTTGTGGCACTGCCGTTGAGGTCATATCAGTGTAAAGCGCATGAAGAAACTCCATACTAATGGGCTTTTGGAATCACTTGATTATGAATCACTTGGTACTTGCGAACCATGCCTCATGGGCAAGATGACTAAAACGCCGTTCTCCGGAACTATGGAGCGAGCAACTGATTTGTTGGAAATCATACATACTGATGTTTGTGGTCCAATAAATGTTGAGGCTCGTGGCGGGTATCGTTATTTTCTCACCTTCACAGATGATTTGAGCAGATATGGGTATATCTACTTAATGAAACACAAGTCTGAAACATTTGAAAAGTTCAAAGAATTTCAGAGTGAAGTGGAAAATCATCGTAACAAGAAAATAAAGTTTCTACGATCTGATCGTGGAGGAGAATATTTGAGTTACGAGTTTGGTCTACACTTGAAACAATACGGAATAGTTTCGCAACTCACACCACCCGGAACACCACAACGAAATGGTGTGTCCGAACGTCATAATCGCACTTTACTAGATATGGTGCGATCTATGATGTCTTTTACTGATTTACCGCTATCATTTTGGGGTTATGCTTTAGAGACGGCCACATTCACGTTAAATAGGGCACCATCAAAATCCGTTGAGACGACGCCTTATGAACTATGGTTTGGCAACAAACCAAAGTTGTCGCTTCTTAAAGTTTGGGGCTGCGATGCCTATGTGCAGAAACTTCAACCAGATAAGCTCGAACCCAAATCGGAGAAATGTGTCTTCATAGGATACCCAAAAGAGACTATTGGGTACAGCTTCTATCACAGATCTGAGGGCAAGATTTTCGTTGCTAAAATCGGATCCTTTCTAGAGAAGGAGTTTCTCTCGAAAGAAGTGAGTGGGAGGAAAGTAGAACTTGATGAGATAACTGTATCTACTCCCTTATTGGAAAGTAGTTCATCACAAGAACCGGTTCCTGTGACAACTACACCAATCAGTGAGGAAGCTAATGATATTGATCATGAAACTTCAGATCAAGTTTCTACTGAACCTCGTAGGTCTACCAGAGTAAGATCCGCACCAGAGTGGTACGGTAATCCTATTCTGGAAGTCATGTTACTTGACCATGATGAACCTACGAACTATGAGGAAGCGATGATGAGCCAAGATTCCGCAAAATGGCTAGAGGCCATGAAATCTGAGATGGGATCCATGTATGAAAACAAATTGTGGACTTTGGTTGACTTGCCCGATGATCGGCAAGCCATTGAGAATAAATGGATCTTTAAGAAGAATACTGACGCTAATGGTAATGTAACTGTCTATAAAGCTCGACTTGTTGCGAAAGGTTTTCGACAAGTTCAAGGGGTTGACTACGATGAGACTTTCTCACCCGTAGCGATGCTTAAGTCTGTCCGAATCATGTTAGCTATTGCTGCATTTCATGATTATGAAATTTGGCAAATGGATGTCAAAACTGCATTCTTGAATGGATTTCTAGAAGAAGAGTTGTATATGATGCAGCCAGAAGGTTTTGTTGATCCAAAAGGTGCTAACAAAGTGTGCAAGCTCCAGTGATCCATTTATGGACTGGTGCAAGCATCTCGGAGTTGGAATAAACGATTTGATAGTGTGATCAAAGCATATGGTTTTATACAGACTTTTGGAGAAGCCTGTATTTACAAGAAAGTGAGTGGGAGCTCTGTAGCATTTCTGATTTTATATGTAGATGACATATTATTAATTGGAAATGATATATAATTTCTCGATAGCATAAAGGGATACTTGAATAAAAGTTTTTCAATGAAAGACCTCGGTGAAGCTGCTTACATATTGGGCATCAAGATCTATAGAGATAGATCAAGACGCTTAATAGGACTTCCACAAAGTACATACCTTGACAAAATTTTGAAAAAGTTCAAAATGGATCAGGCAAAGAAAGGGTTCTTGCCTGTGCTACAAGGTGTGAAGTTGAGTCAAACTCAATGCCCGACCACAGTAGAAGATAGAGAGAAAATGAAAGATGTTCCCTATGCTTCAGCCATAGGCTCTATCATGTATGCAATGCTGTGTACCAGACCTGACGTATGCTTAGCAATAAGCTTGGCAGGAAGGTACCAAAGTAATCCAGGAGTGGATCACTGGACAGCGGTCAAGAACATCCTGAAATACCTGAAAAGGACTAAGGATATGTTTCTCGTATATGGAGGTGATAAAGAGCTAGTCGTAAATGGTTACGTCGATGCAAGCTTTGACACTGATCCGGACGATTCTAAATCGCAAACCGGATACGTGTTTTTATTAAACGGTGGAGCTGTAAGTTGGTGCAGTTCTAAACAAAGCATCGTGGCGGGATCTACATGTGAAGCGGAGTACATAGCTGCTTCTGAAGCAGCAAATGAAGGAGTCTGGATGAAGGAGTTCATTTCCGATCTAGGTGTCATACCTAGTGCATCGGGACCAATGAAGATCTTCTGTGACAATACTGGTGCAATTGCCTTGGCAAAGGAATCCAGATTTCACAAGAGGACCAAGCACATCAAGAGACGTTTCAATTCCATTCGGGACCAAGTCCAAGTGGGAGACATAGAGATTTGCAAGATACATACAGATCTAAATGTTGCAGACCCGTTGACTAAGCCTCTCTCATGAGCAAAACATGATCATCACCAAGACTCCATGGGTGTTAGAATCATTACTATGTAATCTAGATTATTGACTCTAGTGCAAGTGGGAGACTGAAGGAAATATGCCCTAGAGGCAATAATAAAGTTATTATTTATTTCCTCATATCATGATAAATGTTTATTATTCATGCTAGAAATGTATTAACCGGAAACATAATACATGTGTGGATACATAGACAAACATATAGTCACTAGTATGCCTCTACTTGACTAGCTCATTAATCAAAGATGGTTATGTTTCCTAACCATAGACATGTGTTGTCATTTGATTAGTGGGATCACATCATTAGAAGAATGATGTGATTGACATGACCCATTCCGTTAGCCTAGCACTTGATCGTTTAGTATACTACTATTGCTTTCTTCATGACTTATACATGTTCCTGTAACTATGAGAATTATGCAACTCCCGTTTACCGGAGGAACACTTTGGGTACTACAAAACGTCACAACGTAACTGGGTGATTATAAAGGAGTACTACAGGTGTCTCCGAAGGTACATGTTGAGTTGGCGTATTTTGAGATTAGGTTTTGTCACTCCGATTGTCGGGGAGGTATCTCTGGGCCCTCTCGGTAATGCACATCACTATAAGCCTTGCAAGCAATGTAACCAATGAGTTGGTTATGGGATGATGCATTACGTAACGAGTAAAGAGACTTGCCGGTAACGATATTGAACTAGGTATTGGATACCGACGATCAAATCTCGGGCAAGTAACATACCGATGACAAACGGAACAACGTATGTTGTTATGCGGTTTGACCGATAAAGATCTTCGTAGAATATGTAGGAACCAATATGGGCATCCAGGTTCCGCTATTGGTTATTGACCGAGAATAGTTCTAGGTCATGTCTACATAGTTCTCGAACCCGTAGGGTCCGCACGCTTAACATTAGGATGATAGTTTTATTATGAGTTATAAGTTTTGATGTACCAAAGTTTGTTCGGAGTCCCGGATGTGATCACGGACATGACGAGGAGTCTCGAAATGGTCGAGACATAAAGATCGATATATTGGAAGCCTATATTTGGACATCGGAATCGTTTTGGGTGAAATCGGCATTTTACCGGAGTACCGGGAGGTTACCGGAACCCCCCGGGGGGTTATTGGGCCTACATGGGCCTCGAGGGAGAAGAGGGAAGGAGGCAGGACGGGGCCGCGTACCCCTCCCCTTCCTAGTCCGAATAGGACAAGGGATGGGGGGCGGCGCCCCCCTTTCCTTCCCCTCTTCCTCCTCTTTCCCCCCTTCTCCTACTCCTACTTGGAAAGAAGGGAGTCCTACTCCCGATGGGAGTAGGACTCCCCCCTTGGCGTGCCCTCCTTGGCCGGCCGCCTCCTCCCCCTGGCTCCTTTATATACGGGGGCGGGGGGCACCCCATAGACACACAAGTTGATCTATGGATCATTCCTTAGCCGTGTGCGGTGCCCCCTTCTACCATATTCCACCTCGGTCGTATCGTCGTAGAGTTTAGGCGAAGCCCTGTGCCGGTAGAACATCATCACCGTCACCACGCCGTCGTGCTGACGGAACTCATCTCCGGAGCTTTGCTGGATCGGAGGTCGGAGATCGTCATCGAGCTGAACGTGTGCTGAACTCGGAGGTGCCGTACGTTCGGTGCTTGGATCGGTCGGATCGTGAAGACGTACGACTACATCAACCGCGTTGTGCTAACGCTTCCTCTTACGGTCTACGAGGGTACGTGGAAAACACTCTTCCCTCTCGTTGCTATACCATCACCATGATCTTGCGTGTGCGTAGGAAATTTTTTGAAATTACTACGTTCCCCAACATATACCTCCTAATTCAGATCCGAAAGCAATAGGGATTGTTTCTTGAATCGGGTCCTTTCTCGAGGAAAAGTTTGTCTCGGAAAGGTGAGTGGGAGCATGGTGGAGACTTGATGAGGTTATTGAACCGTCACTTCAACAAGTGTGTAGCAAGGCACAGGAAGTTGTTCCTGTGGCGCCACACCAATTGAAGTAGAAGCTTATGATAGTGATCATGAAGTTTCGGATCAAGTCACTACCGTACCTCGTAGGGTGACAAGGATGCGTACTACTTCAGAGTGGTACAGTAATCCTGTCTTGAAGGTCATGTTGCTAGACAACAATGAACCTACGAGCTATGGAGAAGCGATGGTGGGCCCATATTCCGACAAATGGTTAGAAGCCATGAAATCCGAGATAGGATCCATGTATCAGAACAAAGCTTAGACTTTGGTGGACTTGCCTGATGATCGGCAAGCCATTGAGATAAATGAATCTTTAAGAAGAAGACGAACGTGGACGGTAATGTCACTGTCTATGAAGCTCGACTTGTGGCAAATAGTTTTTTCACAAGTTCAACGAGTTGACTACGATGAGATTTTCTCATCCGTAGCGATGCTTAAGTCCGTCGGAATCATGTTAGCATTAGCTGCATTTATGAAATCTGGCAGATGGATGTCAAAACGAGTTTCCTTACCAGTTTTCGTAAGGAAAGGTTGTATGTGATACAATCAGAAAGGTTTTGTCGATCCTAAGGATGCTAAAAGGTATGCTAGCTCCAGCGATCCTTCCATGGACTAGAGCAAGCATCTCGGAGTCAGAATATGCGCTTTGATGGAATGATCAAAGATTTTGGGTTTGTACAAAGTTTATGAGAAACTTGTATTTCCAAAGAAGTGAGTGGGAGCACTATAGAATTTCTGATGAGTATATGTTGCTAACATATTGCTGATCAGAAATGTTGTAGAATTTCTGGAAAGCATATAGGGTTATTTGAAAAGTGATTTTCAATAGAAAACCTGGATTAAGCTGCTTGAACATTGAGCATCAAGATCTACGAGGATAGATCAAAAACGCTTAATGGTACTTTCAAATGAGCACATACCTTGACATGATCTTGAAGGTGTTCAAGATGGATCAGTCAAAGAAGGAGTTCTTGCCTGAGTTGTAAGGTATGAAGTTAAGACTTAAAGCTCGACCATGGCAGAAGAGAGAGAAAGGACGAAGGTCGTCCCCTATGCTTTAGACGTAGGCTCTACAGTATGCTATGCTGAGTACCGCACCTGATGTGTGCCTTGCCACGTGTGGCAAAGGGGTACAAGAGTCATCCAGGAATGGATCATTGGACAACGGCCAAAATTGTCCTTGGAGTAATAAGGACATGTTTCTCGATTATGAAGGTGATAAAGAGTTCGGCGTAAAGGGTTACGTCGATGCAAGCTTTAACACCTATCTGAATGACTCTGAGTAGCAAACCGGATACGTATAGTGGAGCAACCATTTGGAATAGCTCCAAGTGGAGCGTGGAAGCAGCATTTACAATATGATAATCGTTTATTATCCATGCTATAATTGTATTGATAGGAAACTCAGATACATGTGTGGATACATAGATAACACCATGTCCCTAGTAAGCCTCTAGTTGACTAGCTCGTTGATCAATATATGGTTACGGTTTCCTGACCATGGACATTGGATGTCGTTGATAACGGGATCACATCATTAGGAGAATGATGTGATGGACAAGACCCAATCCTAAGCCTAGCACAAAGATCGTGTAGTTCGTATGCTAAAGCTTTTATAATGTCAAGTATCATTTCCTTAGACCATGAGATTGTACAACTCCCGGATACCGTAGGAATGCTTTGGGTGTACCAAATGTCACAAGTAACTGGGTGGCTATAAAGGTGCACTACGGGTATCTCCGAAAGTGTCTGTTGAGTTGGCATGAATCGAGGCTGGGATTTGTCACTCCGTGTGACGGAGAGGTATCTCTGGGCCCACTCGGTAGGACATCATCATAATGTGCACAATGTGACCAAGGGGTTGATCACGGGATGATGTGTTACGGAACGAGTAAAGAGATTTGCCGGTAACGAGATTAAACAAGGTATAGGGATACCGACGATTGAATCTCGGGCAAGTACTATACCGCTAGACAAAGGGAATTGAATACGGGATTGATTGAATCCTCGACATCGTGGTTCATCCGATGAGATCATCGTGTAACATGTGGGAGCCAACATGGGTATCCAGATCCCGCTGTTGGTTATTGGCCGGAGAGTTGTCTCGGTCATGTCTACGTGTCTCCCGAACCTGTACGGTCTACACACTTAAGGTTCGATGACGCTAGGGTTATAGGGAATAGATATACGTGGTTACCGAATGTTGTTCGGAGTCCCGGATGAGATCCCGGACGTCACGAGGAGTTCCGAAATGGTCCGGCGGTGAAGATCGATATATTGGACGAAGGGTATTGGAGTCCGGAAGTGTTCCGGGGGTACCAGGCTATGGCCAGCATGACCGAAAGGTGTTTCGGGAGCCCCGACAAGTGTTGGAGGCCTCATGGGCCAAAGGGGAAGGGGCAAACCAGCCCACTAAGGGGTGGTGCGCCCCTCCCAGCCCCTCTCACGTAACCAGGAGAGGTGGGGGCGCCTCCCCTAGGGCAGCCCCCCTCCCGGCTTGGGGGGCAAGTTTCCTAGGGGGTGGGGGCGCCCAAACCCATCTAGGGTTTCCCCTGTGGCCACCGCCCCTCCCCTAGGGAACCCTAGGGCGCCTCCTCCACCTCCCTTACCCCTATATATAGTGAGGGACAGAGAGGGCAGCCGCACCCAAGTTCTGGCGCAGCCCTCCCCCTCTCCCAAGTCCTCCTCCTCTCCCGCGGTGCTTGGCAAAGCCCTGCAGGATTGCCACGCTCCTCCACCACCACCACGCCGTCGTGCTGCTGCTGGACGGAGTCTTCCCCAACCTCTCCCTCTCTCCTTGCTGGATCAAGGCATGGGAGACGTCACTGGGCTGCATGTGTGTTGAACGCGGAGGTGCCGTCCGTTCGGCACTAGGAACATCGGTGATTTGGATCACGACAAGTACGACTCCATCAACCCCGTTCACTTGAACGCTTCCGCTTAGCGATCTACAAGGGTATGTAGATGCACTCCCCCTTCCCTCGTTGCTAGATTACTCCATAGATTGATCTTGGTGTTGCGTAGAAATTTTTTGAATTTCTGCTACATTCCCCAACAATGTTTATATGCTCACCCCATCCCACTCCCCATATCATCCCAGCTTTGATCACATCGACCCCTTGGAGCAGACTCCTCCAAACGTAGCTCATGCCAGGTTGGCTAGTAGCTTCTAGAACATCACCGTCAGGGAAGTACTTTGCTTTCAACACCCATGCACACAATGAGTCCGGAGTTTGAATGAGGCGCCAAATCTGACAGGAAAGCATAGCTATATTAAACGAGTGGAGATCTCAGAAACCTAGGCCCCCCTGTTCCTTCGGTAGTGTCATTTTTTCCCAACTCACCCAATGATGCTTATCCTCCTCCTCTTGGTTAGCCCACCAAAACCTGCAGACCATCTGGCTAATACTATCGCAGAGGGACTTGGTAAGGTCGAAGCACGCCATTGCATACGTCGGAACCGCCTGTAGTACTGCGTTGATCAAAATCTCTTTGGCCGCCTTGGACAGAAGTTTTATCTTCCACCCTTTGATGATCTCCCAGATACTGTCATGTAGGTATTCGAAGCACTTTTGTCGTGATTGCCCTACATAGGACGGCAAACCCAGGTACTTGCCCTACAAACTCTCGCGCTGTAGCCCAAGTAACGCTAGGAACTGTTGTTTCTCCTGATTTTTGGTGTTACGACTGAACAATACGACCGATTTGTCCCTATTTATGACCTGGCCTGATCCCATCTCATACACATGCAAAATCTGATTCACAACCGCAATGCTAGCCGGGTTAACTTGAAACAGCAATAGTGAATCGTCCGTGAATAGAAGGTGGCTGACTGTTGGTGCGTCCGGCGCTACCTGAATCCCTTTCACCTGCCCACTGTTCTCCGCGTATTGCAAGAGCGCTGACAGTCCCTCCGCGCACAGCAAAAATAGGTACGACGATATTGGATCGCCTTGCCGGAGACCCCTACCTGGAATCACTTGTTCTGTGCATGTCCTATTGACCTTGAACTGAAACCGAACAGTCCTAATACACTTGCTTATCAGGTTTACAAAACTTGGTGCAAAACCTAGCTGCCTCATCACCTTTTCCAAAAAAAAACCACTCCACCCAGTCGTATGCCTTGCTCATATCCAGTTTTAAAGCAGCATAGCGTGCCCTACCGGACCTTTTCCTCTTCAAGAAATGTGTCATCTCATAAGCTAGAATGGTGTTGACATAGATGAGCCTCCCCGGCACGAAAGCACTCTGATTCGGTGATATAATCTCCCCTAGGATGCACTTGAGTCTGTTTGCTAGGACCTTGGACACGAGTTTGTACACCACGTTGCAAAGGCTAATAGGGCGTAAGTCTTTCAGAGTTTCCGGGTTTTGAACCTTTGGGATTAGTACTACGAGAGTATCGTTCCATCCCTCCGGTATACTGCCGCCTCGCAACACATGTAGCACCTCATGTACCACGTCGTCGCCAACCAAAGGCCAATAATGCTTATAGAAAACCGCCGGGAGACCATCCATCCTCGGCGCCTTGAGATCACCAATGTCCTCTCTTTATTTAAACTAGTACAAGTGTCTGTGCGTTGCACCGGGCGATCTTTTTTGTGAACTTTGCTTCTGCTCCGAGTGCCACTACGCGCCACTTCTTATATCCAAAACAAATGTCAAAAATAAGATTACTATAAACAAGCAAGATAGATGAGGGAAGACGACACTCAATCGGGGCGATCAACTCTGTATTTATATCACGATTACATGGAGCCTTGGAAGCCAAGAAACAGACCTCCTCGTATCAAATCTACAACCCAACAGAATCGGGAAGACACGGAGGTAGGCTAAGCTATACAAGATATGTACTTTAACAGTTACCCTCATTCGCTACAAGGTGAATATGCCTTCGTGTTGCCGATGTTGAATTATCGCTAAGCTATGCTTTAGGTTGAGGCATGATTCTGCTCTTCATCTGCCTCCACAAGAAAACCTATATCACCTCTTCTCCTCTCCCCGCTGTCATGGTACACAGCCGGGCAAAGCCCGCGCAGAGCCGTCGATGACGAGGAGGTCCTTCGGAGATGTTGTGCCCTGGTGGGCCACGTGATATGGCAGGGAGGGTTGGCTGCTGCGCGTGCGTTGGTGGGTGGTCATCTCAGCTCCAGCGTGTTGGCTATCTTCAGTGGCGGCCCAACCTAACCTGGTCATTGGTGAAGGGGGCTGCATCTGTTCGGATTCGATCGACTTTCGTGGTGTTGCAGTTTCTACACACCCTTCTCACATTTTCTTCTCCAAGGCAGCGATTTGCTTCACAAATTGCGACCGACGACACTCCTACTCTACATCAACATCTTCTCGGCCGCTGCTTCCACAAGTTCCTGGGTTGAAAAAAGTTTGATCGGTCGAGGCAGAGGCTCAGATGGATGCAGGAGGAACAAGAGCACGGCTCCCCCAGAGATTTGAATGTAACTTTCTTTTTCCATACGGGTGAGTTTGTAAGGACACACGTTCCTTAATATTTGGCCTTCGGCCTTTTCGCAAAGAAAAAAGTAAATGTCGCTTTTTGGACAATGAAGTGTTGATGTGAAGAACAGACCCTAACGTCCTTTGTCGGCGCCTACTTCAACTTTGCACTGCCATCGGATGGAATATTAATCCAACTAATCTTTACCTAATAATAAAACAAATTGGGTTTCGGTTGTCCATCATGACATTTTTTAGAAAAGTCCCTATGTTTTGATGAAATCAACCTGCGGTCCGAATTTAAGTCACACCCGAACCGTTATTTTACATTTTTCAAAACCCCCCTGATGTTTTAGGTAATTCATCCGCGGAACATATCTAAGTCAAACAAATGCTTTTTAAATCATCCATATCTTTTAAACCGTAACTCCGATTTGAACATGTTATATATGAAATTTGATTAAAAAAATATGTAGAATATGAATATGAGATTACTTTTACCTGTTAAGTATTTTAAATAATATTTTGAAATATATTTAAGTCAAACATATGATTTTCTAAATTATCCGTATCTTTTAAACCGTAACTTCGATTTTAACATATTATATATGAAATTTTATTAGAAAATGTGTGGAATCTAAATATGTTATTGATTTTACCTTTAAATATTTTTAAAATGTTGTTTTGGAAGCAAACTTATAATTTATAGCGCAAGATCCATTTTTCTTTCATACCGGCGGCGATCCGGATTGCAAATAAACACCCCACTATAACCATATAGGAAAAAGAAAACATCGCTAACTACACATACATACTTCTAAAAAATGTCACAGGGGAAAACAGTAGATTTCTCATCGCGGGAGTGAGAGATAGCAAGAGAGAGAGAGAGAGAGAGGGAGAGACAGACGCCTTAGGATTAACCATATTCAAACACGTTTTTTATTTTATATGAACACCGAGGCCATCGCCGGCGAGGGTGAGAAGGAGGATAAGCGGCAACACAAATATGATGCCTCACAAAAATAAAGAAGATGGACCTATTGTGGTCTTGAGTGATGGTTGTTGGGTTAAGAGCGTGTGTTATGTTTTCTCTCCCGTTGCAACGCACGGGCTCTTTTGCTAGTCATACTTACAAAGCATGGCAACCCATCTTCCAGCTTACACGTCCTCTGAATCTCAAAAACATGCACCCGCTCTGAACTTTTGCACGTTTACTCTGCTGCTCTCAATTTGTAACTGCTTTTCATGTTCAGATTTCAGGCAAATGAAAAAGGAGTGGAGGGGGGCAGATTTGTCACAGAAATACGACTGCTAGAACAGAATAATCTCTCCATCTCTCTCAGTATACACGTGCATATGCATAACCAAGTAAATCAAACTGCAAAACTGAATGAACCACACCTGCAGTCATACTTTTGTTGCAACCAGGCCAGGCGGAGGTGGGACACGGTGGCATTGGCGGCGTCTGACACCGCCGATTCCGGAGCTATAGCCTGCGGTGGACAAGCTCGCATACCTTCTCTTCTCTGGGTTCACGGATCTCGTGTCCTCCTTTCCCCGTTCCGCCCTTGTCTCCTACCGCACGTGTCCACATCTACCTCTGCTTCGTCGCTGCTCCCTTCTTGACGCGGCACAGGAGGGGGAGAAGGAGGTGGTGCGTGGAAGCCTTCAACTGGAAATTAACAAAATGTCTAGTTAGAAGTAAGAACCTTTTTATTATCTTATTCATAATCAGACGGTACTCTGAACATAAAGAGCATGCGATCCTAGGACATGAAGCACAACCATCTAGCTAATAGAAACACTCAGCATAAGCTGAAGTAATTCTGTAATAGTACTGACATATTGCTCCAGCCGTATATCTGCAACCTACAACTATATGTATCCATCTCCTCAGGCACCATAGTTGACCATTATTGGGACTTCACTGCTCCTGGCAACTTGATGCTAATTCGTAGAAACAGTGTTTGGTCTTATTGTGTATTTGGTGTAATCCATCAGTGAATTGACAGTTATGTTATCAGAATATGCAACTCAGAGTCTCCAACACCTCTCCAGAAGTGGGATTCAAGGAGTGATAGGGATCCATGAGATTGGCCAATATCTCAGACTTTGGCAGGCAGTGCAGCACATCAGCCTATCAAACCGGCCTGACCGCATGCTCTGGAGATGGACGGCTAGTGGCACCTATACGGCACGGTCATGCTACGCTGCAACCTTCCATGGATCCATGAAATGCCCCTCCTGGAAGCTTACCTGGAAGAGCTGGGCACCGCGCCGTGTCCATTTCTTTCACTGGTTGGCTAGCCAGGACCGGTGTTGGACGGCGGATAGACTCGCCCGTCGCGGCCTACAGCACCATCCACGATGCGTCCTTTGTGATCAGGCCCCAGAGTCGATGTGGCACCTGCTCCTAGAATGCCCGTTTACGCGGCAGGTCTGGCACGACGTGCTGGCTTGGGCGAGGATACCTTCTCAACCACCAAGCAACGAGCCCACCCTCACGGACTGGTGGCAACGAACGAAAGGGCAGACCCCACACGCGCTACGGAAAGGCCTGCAATCCATCGCCATGCTCGTCCCTTGGATGATTTGGAAACAACGCAACGAGTGCGTCTTCGAGAACGCGCGCCCCTCGGTTACCGCACTCGTAGATAGGATTAAGGCTGAAGCCAAATGTTGGGCACAAGCTGGCGCTTTGGGTCTCAGGGTAGTCCTCCCCACTAACTGGGATGTCCACTGATAGGTTGCCAATCCATGTAACCCCCACCTCCTAGGAGGATTGTATCTTCTCATCTTTTCAATGAAATGAAACGCAAAGAGTCCTTTGCGTTTTCTCGAAGAAAAAAAAACACCTCTCCAGAACAATGAAGGATTTTTTCTTGCATTATTCTTAGTTTGAATGTAACAAAATAATCAAAGAATGAAACATCCAACAATGATTTCAACAGCGATTTTGTGTGAGGTTCTCATGTGAAAATAATTTTGTTGTCCAGACAAAGATTATAGCATGTCAAAAAATTGTCCACCTATACTGTAATAGCCTACTTGCTAGCATAATATCTAATATCGAGTTACAGATAAAGGAAGATATACCGATCGATGAAATAGATGTACCAAGAAAATAAGGATGATGTTACTTCTTCCCAGGCGGTTGATGGAGGCGTTAGTACGGAAGTTTGATCCGTGAAAAAAATTTTGCAGCTCTCACTTTCGACTCTGAGGTTGGTACTTTGACACAATTGATGGGAAATTAAAAGATGGAAACACCATAAAAAGCTGCTCAGAGAAACTTATGCCGTAGTTCACTGTTAGAGTAAGAAAGGAAAGGAATGAGCGATACACTAATTTCAACATCACAAGGAGCTGCATGAGAAACACTAATCTCCAGAAGCATCTCCAGAAGCTTGTCTTACCAATCCTGCATAATAACCATCATTTGGAGCATGTCGGAAGAGAATGCACCACTACTATTATGCAAAACAGAAACTGGTGTTAATCTCCATTCACATTTGCTTTTCTGAACTCTCTTCATTTTTTTAGTTCCACAGAAGCCATTTCATCAATGCAGAAATACCAGGTGTCTACCGCCACCTGTCATTACAGATTGGGTAGTCTCCTCTGAATCGCCTAGTGACACAGAACCACCATATTTTCCAGAGTTTCTGCAGCATACAAAACTTAGTTATGATGCATATAAAATTGGCAGAGATTAATCAAACAGCATGGCTGCATACTGGAGAAATTAATTGGCAGAGATTTCCCCTAATAGATGGGTAGACTACCAAAATTATTTGAATCAAAGCAGGTTGCTTTTTGCAATTTCAAGCCTTCGGTTCACTTCTTACTTTTGTCCAAGCTTCCACAGGAGCTCTGTATTCATGGAGGTGTTTTATAAAGCAGAGTGAGATATATATGCGTGGGCTGTGAATGTATAAACATCTAAAGATTTAGTGGTATTCACCTTGTGAACAAAGATGAAACCAAGTCTAGACATGAAAATAGAAAGCACATCATTCGGATAACAGAAGCATCACCATCTAGGAAACTAAAACACTCACCATTAGCCTAATTAATTTTAGATTGGGCTCATACATTAGCAAACAACTTTTGGCAACTGCCAAATATTGGCTAGAGATTGGTTGCTTGCCAATTCTTATTGCCAATCTCACAAAAAGTTGCCAAAAGTTGGCAACTTTTGTTTTTGCCAAATGTTGGCTTACCAAATATTGGCAATGCCAAATGTTGGTAGCAAACCAATTATGCTCTGAGATGGGAGGCGAGGTCGTGGCTCGTCCGGGTGGGATTTTTCTTTTCCTTTTTCTGTTCTCCATACGGTCGGGTTGACTTGAACGGGTATAAAATAGAAAAATGCAAACACCCATGCCTGCTAAAACCACTATATACAAGGTCACTATAGACAACTATTTTTCCTGATATAAATGTAGAGTGGAACATAAATTGGTGAAGAAGTAATCCAAAAGACGAATGTAGAGTGGAACATATGTTGCTGAAGAAGTAATCGAAAAGGTACATCATTTTATTCATTATCCAGATGTGTGCATGATGCAACGAAAGCTAATTAATTGACCAAAAGTGTGATGAAAAGAAAGATAAGAACTACGTCTACATGGCTGGTAACTCGCATCATGTGAGGCAACATATATGACCACATATGTGAATGAAAACATTAAAAGGCGACAAAACTACTTTTTGCAGAATAATACACCACCGCAATCATGGGAGTCCAGTTAACGATTTTCATTGAAATTGAATCCATTTTTTAATAGAGCAAATAAAATGCAACTTTATGGATTCTATTGACCGGTATGCTTGTCATGGTAGTTCTGCTCATAACGATCACCTGATGTCACCATGGCTACTAAAAACTATGTCACCAGTAGACACTACAATACGTTACGATAGTATCACTATCTTGCAAACTATCCTTGTAAAAACATAAAGTTTGCTAAAGAAAGATGTCCTGTTGGGAAAATGCATCGTTCTCACCGCACACCCAGGTGCATTCCGACATGTGTGAGATGGCAGCCGAGGTGCCGGTTTCCTCGCCCGATGAGGTGGATCCCGCGTCACACAGGGGACATAGGCATGACCGATGGAGGACGCTTGAGGTGGCTGCACAGGCTACCACGCCCGTGGTGGAGACAATGCAGAAATAGGAGGGCTAGTGGCGGCTGACGTTGTGGCAGGCACGGAGCAGCGGCGGCGCCCGGGCACATATTGGGCATAGAAATGTCACATAGGATTTTCACACGACTGATATAACACTCGCGCGAGGGAGACGTGCTGGTTTTTTCTGTAAAAGAAAAAGAAACGAAGGTGAGAGAAGTACGAAAAAGCAGAGGGGGAGAAGGACAACATACGAAGCAGGCTGGAGCAGATTGTAGACCGGCAACCTGGTGTCCTGGCCGTTGTCGACGGTTTCCACCATGAACCATCGTCTTCGACCTCATCGGTGTCGGGTCCCAAGACAACCTGATGCTTGAAATAAAGTTGCATGCATGCCTTCAAACCTCAGTTCAGAATCTACATGCAAGTGTTCAAAGTTCAGTTCAGAAGGTACCTGCAAGTATTAAAAATTCAGAATATTTAGACCATAGCAAAACAGAGAAGGGGAGAAGGAACGACGAGGATTCAAGCTTAATGCTAGCACTCAGTTTGATTGCCGACCATCTTGCTTACTCAATATGCTGATCAATTGTAGTTCTTAATCATAATACATGCTAATCTACCATGGGCATTAACACAAGCACTGTCTTGCCAGAAAGAACAAGGCACTGGAATAAAAATAGACACCGAAGAAACTCGCTGCAAATCATGCCAAATAGAGACGACGATACATGACTGAACGCACACAAAAAGTGGGCTGAAGAAAAACGATGCTAATTTTGCTGCTAAATTACCCCTGCAAAAAAAATACTGGTAAATTGAATAGTTAACTTCTGGTACAACAAATTTTTTCCTTTTTGTGTAACACAGTAACTTTTTTCTCTCACACATTAACTGTGACATTTTTACATGTTAACTGCTACAACAATTTTTCACAGTTTTTCTCTTGTGGCCCGAAGCAACAAAGACTAATAAACTCCTAACTGCTACATTTATCTCCTCCTACAACCATGGCGGGAGTGCTCATCTAAGTACTACATTTTCTCAGCAAAAGAAAAACAAACTGCACAACGTCCCTCAGTTTTTTCTAAAGCTAACTGGACCATAAAAAATGAATTGTTTTGTAAAATGCAAATTAAACTTTCTGTTTTTTTCTAAAGCTAACGGGACCATCAATTTCCAACGAGAACTGCATCTCACAGCTAACTGCATCAGTTATTTTTTTTCTCAATTTATAATAGCAACCCACTGCAGTAACAATGAAGTTAACTGTTGCAGTTAACAAAAGTTAAGTGCTACAGTAGATGAGGTATACATCCAAGAACTGAAAACCAAATTTCTATCAAAGTTAAAACAAACACAAAAGCTCTCTAGAACTTGCAAAGAACCAGCTGGCAGCTTCATTACTTTCACATGTCAGAGTTGCATACAAATCAGATCATAACCACGCACAAGTAGCAAGGCAGGTGATCGGCGCAAAAACCGGCTGTGTAGCTTATCCTACAGTCACCATGTTTCTAACCGCCTCACGGCCGACGACTAACTGTTGCTGAAGAATTACAAATGGTGGAACTAAATTAAACTTCTGAAAAGCAGGAAGTTAACTGAGACTCCAAATATTTGGACTGAAGAGAAGTGAGTCCAAATCAGTGAAAGTAGTGGAAGTTAACTCCGAGGACGAGCTCGTGCCGTCAGCATGTTGATCCCTCGTGTCCAGTGGTGGTCGTCGCCACAGCTGGCCACAAAGTGTCATTACTCATGCGGCGGCGCCCCAGTTCAAGCAAAAACATAGTAAATTTGAATGGTTTTACAGATTATGAACATTCAGAAGTAACCAACAACCTATTAGACATCTATTCACTGTTGCAAAATTGTATCTGACCATTAGGTGAGGAAGTCATGAAAGAAGCTGTTGATTGTCTTGAACATGTACTCCTACACAGCACCCATGGGGGTTGCCCCCACTCAGAAAAATCTTCCATACAAAAATCAATCAGTGGAGAGCATGCCCATGCCACCGAACGCTGATGTGACCTGGAGGTTGTTGTTGGCCACGGGCGTGTTATGGCCTGGCTCGGCTCATGCGCCTCCTCCGGAGGTAGGAGGAGCTCTCCCAGGGAGGTTGGCGCTGATTCTCGGGATGCTGGAGGGGCGCGCCGTCGAACGTGATGGGCGGCCACCGTCCGCGGGGGCTGGGTGCACGGGATGGATGCCGACGAGCAGCTCCTCCGTGTTCCCCGCATGGCCGACGAGCAGCTCGTCCATGCTGTCCGTCACCATGTGTTCGGCAAGGTGATGCGGTCAAGGGACTCCCACCGGCTGGATCCCATGGCCTTGACCTGTTCCTTCAGTTGGGGAACAACTTGAAACAACACAAAGGTTGTGGAGGAGCAACTCCACCTTGCTGCTACAATGTGTACAACACAAGTGTTGAATGAACAACTTCAACGTGCTGCGCTAGATATCGCTTTAGAGGCGAATGTAGACTGATAGGGCAGCAAGAGTTCAATCCAGAACTCCTAGGGCACAAGATCTACTCCAAGATCTTAGATAAGAACAACAAGTTCTATTATAGGTAGGGGTACATAGCCTGGATACAAAGTAGAGGTGATGACCTCTATTTATAGGGCTTTGGGAAGTCTTCACATACTTCTACTTATAGCTGGAATACTCTAGAAACATTATTTAAGGTTCACCATTCTACTCATAGCTACACACAACTAGAAGACTCTAGAAAACAGTAGGTAGGATAAAGAAAAGAAAAAAAATACTAGACCACAACAGAAGTATCTAGAAGTAGCCAAACAGATTTGACATATGATTATATTTTCATGTTCCTCATCTACTGTTCCTTATCATTCTCCCCTGGTTGTTTGGAACTCGCCCTCGAGTTATCTTCATAGAGCGCTTCTTCTGGATGGTAGAGAGTCAAGTCCGCAACATTGAAAGTGTTGGAGATACCCATATCGCTTGGAAGATCTATCACATAAGCATTATCATTTATCTTTCTCACGATAGAGAAGGGACCATACCTTCGCTGCCTAAGTTTCCCTTTAACACCTAAAGGCAGTCTCTCTTTTCGAAGGTAGACCATCACCTTATCATCGGCTTGGAATGATTTTAGCCTCCTTTTGCAATCAGCAAGTTGTTTATATTTCTGATTTTGTGCTTCCAAAGCACCGCGAATCTCTTCAAATAACTCGGTGTAATTATCAGCAAAGGACAATGCTGATTTTGAGTTTTCCCTTGATGGTAGCTTCACCAGGTCCACCACATGTGATGAAACTTTAGTGTAGACAATGGAAAAAGGGCTCCTTCGTGTGGATCTATGCTTGGAGTTATTGTAGGAGAATTCTGCAAGAGATAAAGCCAAATCCCATTGTCCCTTTCTTTCTCCACAAATGCAATGGATCAGATTACCCAAAAACTTGTTCACCACTTCCGTTTGTGCATCTGTTTGTGGATGAGCAGTGCTAGAAAATTTCAATTCAGTGTTGAATTGCTTCCACAAAGTGAGCCAAAATGCAGCAAGAAACTTGCTATCACAGTCTGAGACGATGGACCTTGGTACTCCATGAAGTCTGACCACTTCTCGAAAGAATAGGTTTGCCACATGATGAGCATCCGTTGTTTTGCGGCATGGGATGAAATGAGCCATCTTAGAGAATCTATCCACGACCACAAATACAACATCACTTCCTCGTCTTGTTCTTGGCAAGCCCAAGATGAAGTCCATAGAAATGTCCTCCCATGGAGCGACAAGAACAGGCAAAGGCATGTATAACCCTGTGTTCTGGACTTGGCCTTTGCAGGTCTGACATACGGGGCACCGTTGAACGAACTTTCCAGCATCTCTCTTTAGTTGTGGCCAAAAGTAGCGAGTTTCCAGGTTAGCGATAGTCTTGTCCCATCCAACATGGCCACTAAGATCACTTGAATGGAGCTCTCTAACCAGCTTGTCCCATAGAGAACTTCTTGGAATGCACAAAAGATCATTTTTGAAGAGATATCCATCTTGCATCAAATAGTCATCACCTAATGGTTGGCCCCTTGCGTGCTTTACCCAAACATGGCCAAAGTCTTCGTCACCCTCATACAACTCCTTTATTTGATCCATGCCCGGAAGTTCAGCTTCAAAAGAAGTCAAGAGGCATGCACGACGACTCAAAGCATCGGCCACTCTGTTAGCTATTCCAGATTTATGCATGATGAGATAGTTAAATCTCTCCAGATATGCTGCCCATCTTGCTAGCATGCGGTCAACATGCCTTTGATTTCTAAAATGCTTCAAGGATTGATGGTCGCTATAAACAATGAACTCTTTAGGTAGCAAACAGACTTCCCAAGTTTTCAACGCTCTGAAAACGGCGTATAATTCTTGCTGATAGGTACTCCATTTCTGTCTAGCTTCACTTAACTTCTCACTAAAGAAAGCAATGGGCTTCCTTTCTTGAGATAGGACAGCTCCAATGCCTACTCCGCTTGCATAACACTCCAACTCAAAAGTCTTGTTGAAGTCAGGTAGTACCAAGACAGGAGCTTGTGATAGCTTTTGTTTAATCCCATTGAAGCTAGCTTCAGCTGCTTCTGCCCATTGGAACTTTCCTTTCTTCAAACACTCGGTAATTGGTGCCATGATAGTGCTGAAATTCCTAACAAATCGCCTATAGAAAGTTGCAAGGCCATGAAAGCTTCTTACCTCAGAAATGGTCTAAGGAGTTGGCCATTCTCGGATTGCTTCAACCTTAGAATCATCAACACGAATGCCGTCACCATGTTATGACGAATCCTAGGAAAAGAAGTTGTGTTTGCAGGAAAACACATTTCTTCATGTTGACGTAGAGCTCATTTTTCCTTAGTACTTCTAGCACCTTCCGAATGTGATCAAAGTGTTCATCCTCATCCTTGCTATAGATCAAGATGTCATCGAAATAGACCACAACAAAGTGGGATAAGAAGGGTCTAAGGACTTGATTCATTAAGTGCATAAAGGTACTTGGTGCATTTGAGAGTCCAAATGGCATGACTAGCCATTCAAACAACCCTTCCTTTGTCTTGAAGGCGGTCTTCCATTCATCCCCGGGTCTTATACGGATTTGATGATATCCACTTCTTAAATCTAGCTTTGTGAACACTCTTGCTCCACTAAGCTGATCCAAAAATCATCCAGACGGGGAATAGGGAATCTATACCTTACGGTGATCTTGTTAACGGCTCTACTGTCCATACACATGCGCCAAGATCCATCTTTATTTGGCGTGAGTAGGGTTGGTACAACACATGGGCTAATACTTTCTCGAATGTGCCCCTTTTGCAACAATTCCTCCACTTTCTCCTTCAATATATCATGCTCCTTTGGGCTCATTCGATAGTGTGGAAGATTAGGAAGACTTGCTCTCGGAATTAAGTCAATTCTATGTTGAATTCCTCTCATCGGTGGCAAGCCATGTGGCTCCCCAAGTATGTTCTGAAATTCTGCCAATAAACCACGTACCTTCGCTGGAATTTCAACAGTCAGGTGCTCTTCTCCCTTTATAACAAGTGCAACACACAAATCTGCCTCCTTCAAGTCTTCCATAAACTCATGAGAGGTATGGGAGATAGTTAACATAGTTTTCTCCTCCTCCTTAGAGGTATTACCTTCGGTTTTGTTTGGTAAGATAATGATCCTTCTCTTGTTCCAAATGAAAGAGTAAGAATTTTCCTTGCCCTTGTGTGTAGTATCCACATAAAATTGCCAAGGCCTCCCAAGAAGAACATGGCCGGCATCCATGTCAACCACATCACACAACACATTTGAGCGATAATGCTTACCCAAAGAAAGTGGCAGGTTGCATTGTTTGGTGATCCTCATATTCACTCCTTTCTTGATCCATCCAATAGTGTAGGGATTTGGATGATCATGGGTTTCAAGCTTTAAATGGTCCACCAACTTCTGGGAGATAAGATTCTCGCAGCTGCAACTATCAATCACTAGTTTGCATGCCTTGCCATTCACCGTGCATTTGCTCTCAAATATTTTCTTCCGATGTGTGTCATCGAGTTGTGGTGTGGAACATAGGACACGCTGGATCACACATACCACCTCTTCACCTTCTTCTTGACAAACCTCTTGTCCGTCTACATCTTCATATTCGTATTCTTCCTCATCGCTTTCACCATCATGGATAGTCGTGTTAACAAATTTCCTTAGTGGGCAACCGCTGGATATGTGTCCCTCTTTACCACATTTATAACACTTTGGGCCTTCATTTGCCTTGCCCTTGCCTCTAGTTTGCTTCGGGATGGGCTGTTTTGTCTTTGGTGGAGTGGTCTTTTCTTCCACTCTATTAGGTTGGCTCCTAGATGAGCCTTCGGTATGAGGATATGGGGGATATGGAGCCTTAGTTGTCTTTCTCATCCTCACAAACCTCTCGGCCTTTAAGGCTAGAGCTTGTGCTTGATCAACGGACCAGATTTGTTGCATCATCAATTGATCTTGAATAGCATCATTGAGACCATTGATGTACCTTGCAACTTGTTGCTCTTCAGTTTCAGCAAGGTTGCACCTCACTTGTAGCCTTAGAAACTCCTCTGTGTAATCTAAAACAGCCCTATTTCCTTCAGCACAATTTTGAAATTGGATAAATAGGATCTGGTCATAATCAGCGGGCAAAAATCTCCCTTTCAAGAGGCCTTTCATTTGTCGCCAAGTTCTAACACGAGGTTCTCCTCTCAGCCTGCGCTCCTCTTGAACGCGATGCCACCATGCACCGGCTCCTCCTTTCAGCTTGTATGCGACCAAAGGAACTCTACGATCTTCCGGAACCTCCATGACCTCAAAGAAAGTCTCCACTTCATATAACCAATCCAGGCACCCTTCAATGTCAACATTTCCATTAAAACTTGGGATCTCATCTTTCACCTTGTATGTATCTCTTGCATATGTAGGGTTGGGTGCTCTCCGATATGCGTAGAGATTTGGTTCTTCAAGGGCATCATCATATTCTTCACCTTCAGAAGCCTCAACATAAATTGGCCTTCTTGAAGCATGTTGAACAACATGTTGTCGTGATGGTCTTGCTCCAAGATTACCTCTCCTTCTTCCTTGATGAACATCTTCCTCTTCTTTAGAGGAATCTCCTTCATTGGTAGCAGGGGGACACCCTTTCTTATCATCTCAACCAGCTGGTCAAATCTCCTATTTAGATCTTCACGCAGCTCTTTGATTTGTTGTTCAGCAGCATCCACCCTCTTCTCCAATTGCTCCATTGCTTGCTGCAACTTGCTCTCGAAGAGGACAACAAGAACGATTATGGGTCAATGAGGCTCTGATACCATCTAAAACAGCACAAAGGTTGTGGAGGAGCAACTCCACCTTGCTGCTACAATATGTACATCACAAGTGTTGAAGGAACAACTTCAACGTGTTGCGCTAGATATCGCTCTAGAGGCGAATGTAGGCTGATAGGGCAGCAAGATTTCAATCCAGAACTCCTAGGGCACAAGATCTACTCCAAGATCTTAGATAAGAACAACAAGTTCTATTATAGGTAGGGGTACATAGTCTCGATACAAAGTAGAGGTGAGGACCTCTATTTATAGGGCTTTGGGAAGCCTTCACATACTTCTACTTATAGCTGGAATACTCTAGAAACATTATTTAAGGTTCACCATTCTACTCATAGCTACTCACAACTAGAAGACTCTAGAAAACAGTAGGTAGGATAAAGAAAAGAAAAGAAATACTAGACCACAACAGAAGTATCTAGAAGTAGCCAAACCGATTTGACATATGATTATATTTTCATGTTCCTCATCTACTGTTCCTCATCACAACTCGTCATCAGCACCGTTGGAAAAGGCATGGGAACTTGGCGTGCTCGTCCTCGGCGACTAAGGGAAGGACGGCGACAGGTGAAGCCCCGGCGGCGGCACGCAAGATGCGGCGGATCCTGCCGATCTCGTACGATTTGGCAACAATGGAGCTAGGACGGGCACCGCGGAGAGGACGGACGCGGGCGCGGAGGCGGGGGAGGGAACCCTCCTCTTCTCGTGCGTGACAGCAATGCCAATGACGCGCTAGTTAGGTCCGCGTATGATATTTTTTCCCACTTGGCTATGGATTGCGGGTTGATTCCTAAAAAGGACAGGGACCTTTGTGTAAAAATGCCACAACGGTGAACCCGGTGACTCAACCCGTGCTTTATGACAAAATTTTCCTACTACCGGGTGTAGTTACACCCACTTTTATTTTGTACATTTTAGGTAGTATCTACCATACCACAGTGTATGTATGCGTAGTATGTAGTATGTAACAATATTTAGTTAATATATATACTATTTTTTAGGTAGTATGTAGTATATTTTTAGCATACTTCTTTTTACGTACAAATATATATGTATTTTCACAAATATGATAAACATGGGCTCACATGCAATTTTTTCACACAACTCGCTTTGGAGTATCTTAGATATAGTATATGAACATACTAAAAATGATAAAGTAGTATATATACTACCACATAGTAGTATATGAGAAATGTGTGTAGCTACACCCGGTAGTAGGATGCATTTTCCCTAGAAAAGGGCCCGTGCGTTGCAACGGGAGAAAATAATGATTCCTATCAATTAAGATTGGCCGGATCAAGGAACTGTGTCGTGGAAGAATGGTTGCTACTAACCAAAAATGATGGATCATTTGAGGATCGTGGCGTGAGCTCGAGAGGGCGTATCAGTCCGACTTAATTAATATGACTGATCAACATTAACTATAGAATTATCAGTTCTAATGGCCAAGAGGTGGCAATTTCATTTTTGAAGGGAAAATGCATTGAGAGGCATGATAGATGTTCTCGAGTTCGTTGGTCGAAAAACAAATCCTCATATGCGCGTAGCAGCCCATCCATATTGTCACTTCTCCTGTTCATCACCATCGCCGATGATTGTCAGTCATCCACCAATTATTGTCGAGCATGATCAATCCCATGGTGAGCTTGGTCATCACACTTTAACACACCGTACCGTTTTTGCGAGCCCCTCCCTTTGTCACATTGTCCACCAATTTAAGACGAATGTGGTCAATTTCATGGTGATGAGTTTGGTCATCGTACTGTAGCATGTCTTTCCCGCGAGCGCTATGCTAACTTATAGTTCCACGGACAATGATGGTGTTTGCTGCGGTGAGGAGAGTAGTAGAGGACAGGTGGAGGCTGCACCATGCGTGCATCTGTAGAAGCACAAGGCCCACATATCCAAACCAGTGGTAGATGCAAATTGTCCTTGTATAATAGAGCACGTATGCAAATAGCTAGCTGGCCAGTTGGTTGCCGAGGTTAGATTGATATTGTGATCGTCGGGTCGACTCCAAACCACACATCAATTGTTCAGCAGTTTTTTTTTGGACCAATTTTTTTTTTTGAGCAAAATTGTTTAGCAAATGGACATTGGTGAAGCAAACTGGGCTGCTGAAGAACTGGCTCATGTTCAGCCCAACGGAGAGATGGACCATATGGCCAAAAAAAAAAGAAACATATTTGACAGTCTGAGGCCCTATAGAAAACAAAAACACAATTCTAGGGATTTATTTTCCTTCGCCCCATGATCCATCCTCCACGTGACGTGTGCATGCATGGCCCCGGGATTTATTTTCCTTCATGGCAGCTTCACAATCCTGGGGATTTACAATTGGGGATTTAGTTTCCTTCATGGCAGCCTCGCAATTCTGGGGATTTACAACAATTAATTCCTCCATGGCAACATCTTTCTTTGCTTGTATTGTATATTATATTATATTATATACCCAAATGATCTTTCAGGTGGCTTGTAGATTTGAAGTCATAAGAGCATTACTAGTAGAACCCTCAAACCCTCAAATCCTCAAAGCACTTTTAAGGGTTGAGAAGTGCCACTTTTTGACACTTTTAAGGGTTGAAAAACAGGGGCAAATACTAGAACCCTCAAACCCAACCCGTAAACTGCTTTAAGGGTTGGATTTGAGGGTTCTAGTCTTTGCCTCAACCCCAACCTTTAAATCTAGCATTTGGCATCTCTAATTCTATGGCAAGTTATGATGACATGAAATTAGTATAATTCTTTTCCTCATTTAATACTGCAACATATCAGCGATATGCCTAATTAACATTGCACAAGACTACACGAATAAATATGAATATTATGAGTAGTAATTATAAATACTACTAAACAAAACGAATTAAGATCAGGAAAGGAGAAAACCAGTCGCCCGCCCCCGTTCGTTCTCGCTGCATCCATCGACAGAGAGAGCCGTCTCCTCCCAATTCCCATAAACACAAGCTCACATGCCTCCGCTCCGAGCCCAAACCCACCACCAATTCAACCGCGACCCAACCCACCCCGTCATTCTCACCACCGGCGCCTCCCCCCTCCTCAGATCCGCGCGCGCCCGCGCGCGACCAGCCGCGATGACGGCCAAGAGGGGCGCGTCGCCGGCGCCGGGCGGCGCGGGAGCTGCGGCCAACGGGCGCTTCTTCACGGTGGGGCTCGTCACCGCCTG
>NC_041391.1:144391812-144430090 GCF_002162155.2 Triticum dicoccoides
TCTCAACCCCTACTTCTACGGATTGCAAACTGGTTTGAGGGTTGGACCTCTAATTTTTTTTACGGGTTTGAGGGTTTAGAGGTTCTAGTCTACGGCGTTTTTTCCGCGAAAACTGTAAAAAAACAGTTATTTTTAGGGGTTTGAGGGTTTGAGGGCTCTACTAGTAATGCTCTAACTGTATTTAAATTGATGGGTCTAGATGTACAGTAGCGAGGTGGTACTATATTTGAATAAACGATCTCTCATAAAAATACATAATGTGGAGCTAGCTTAGTTGGTCGCACCCTTTGACAGGTGAACTCACGTCCGGAGTTCGAATCCTCACGCTAGCATATTAATTTGGGTCTTTTACATTTGTGTCCCTAACTCGAACCCACTACTCAGATTTGCCCCTAATTTCGAAGTGTGCTCAAATTTGCCCCTCTGCCGTTAAGTGTCCTTATAGAAACTAGTAAAACGCCCGTGCGTTGCTACGGGCTATACTGTATATAAATGAATCAGACAAATTATTGATATTGAAGCTTATTTCTCTCTCATACACCAACCTCAAGGTCGACGGCAGGTTCCCGCGATCTAGTGTAGCAACATAAAAACTCCACCCCATGACACACTCTTATGTTTTCCTGTCTTCCGCTCGGTTTTCGCCGTAGTGAGACATTTCTTGCTGGAGCCCTCTCCTTTAAAACGGGATGACGCCCACCTCACCTTCGCCATCGTGGCCTCTCTCCTTCACATCATACTTCCCCACGGAGGGATTGCATTTAGACGTAAAAAAAACGATGGTGAGGGAGTCATGGAGGAGGGGTAGAGAACGAACCGGTGAAAGCCAAAAAAACCCGCGTACAATGTTCGCTCCGCCTGGGTCATAGAGGAGTCCCCCTGGTAGAGGAGTTTGGGGAGAAGAGGACGGCGACGTGAGGACACGTCGGGAGGATCGCAAGGAAGGCACACTGGTAGAGGAGATCAGGGAGAAGAGGACGGCAGCGCGAGGACGTCGGAATTATCGCGAGGAGGGCAGGCGATGGGAGGATTGCGTTCACATACACGTTAAATGGGCCAGCCCAATGCTGTGATGTGATGATGTCAAAGGTGGGCGAAAGATAGGAGTGGTGGGATGAGGTGGAGTGAGGCGAGACTACCAACTAAGACATTAGTAGTAGAGATTACTGAGAGTTTGTATAACATACATAATCCTTATGGAAAATGTTAGACTGAATCTTTGAGTAAGTGAACTTGTAAACTCCATTGTAGACCATGCATACACATTATTCTCCAGAAGAACTGGTGCAGATTATTTGAAGGAGCTTGATATCCCATAGACCATAGTCCTCGTGTAGTCTTGCATTGAAAGATATAGGTATGTAAGACAGTTAGCTTGGAATGAAATAGATAATTAATTGGAAAAGAGAAGAACTGAAATGAGGTAGAACTTCCAGTAGCGTCACATTTCATTATTCAGACTAACCAAAAGTTTCAGAACCGAGTTCTTGGAGCTCTTTGTCTTTGAGGTCATCATTCTTTATAATCTAAAACGTGAACATTTGGTTGGTAAAGAACATTACGTGTTAAATATGACATGTTATAGCAAGCCTAATGTTAGGACCACCTCTCATGGGCACAATCAACTCCCTAAAGCCTATTTTTTTATCAGATGCATAATGCACATCACTTACTGAGGAAGATTTTAGCCTCTTCAACATAACAATCGACATCCCTTGTCAAAGCTCACACCAAAATAACTGCACGTGTAATCATTCTACCCTTTGATTAATAGACTGAAAATAAGTACACAAAAGATAGGAGCTACTCACATTCAAACTTCTGCCACAAGCTCGTTGATGGTCATGCCCCTTCAACATGTTCACACATAGTGTGTAAAAAAATAATATTCCTCCAACCAGCCCATACAGAATGCCTCAAATTGGCATGATAAAACAAATCCAGATTGCATTATTCATTGACATGATAAAAAATGAAAACATCTCAAACCAATATGTATGTAGAACCTGAAATTATATCTTGTGTATCAAAACGACTATACAACCTTCCAAAAAGCGAAGGAGGACCATACATAATACAATACTCCTTTCCAGCACTTTACGTTGCCCGCCTCCCCATGCATCCCTGGTCATCTCCATGGCCTACAGGAGGCGCTTCACCTACAACAGAATTTCGAGATAGGAATCCCTTCTTCACCTACAGCAAAATTTCGAGATCCCAACACTATCAGGCTAATACAAAGATCCATGTGAAGTGTGAATGCACCAACGTCTCCGAGTAGCAATGTACCCGGATCAGCTGCCTGATTTTTAGATGGTGTAGCTGGCAAATCTTCAAATCTAGTCCCCAAGAAGAAAATCAAGAGCAGATCATGAAGTTAATATACAGAGCTTCCAGAAATCACACATTCACCTACATCCAAAATGAAGCCTCCACCTGCCAAATGTCCCAAAGGCAGTATGTAAGGCAGCGGAATGGATGATCAAATCGTAAAACACAATCTAGTATTTACTAGCGATTCAGTATCCTGCACGTTGGACTGGATCTCAGAGAGCCTCTGCTTCATATTGTCTGCTTAGATCTCACCATGTAAGACGAAACCAACAACAGCGAATAGAAATAGGCACGGGAAGAGAGGGTGGCGATCTTGGCGAAGACCTCGCAGACGCAGAGTCGCAGTACTGGCACTCGTAGCCCTGGAACACCTCGCTGCTTATGATTGCTCCTCTTGATCGCCTTTCATGGCATGTATTAAAGATAAATGGTAGCTAACCAGACCTGGCCGCTGCCACCACCGAGAGGAGGTTAAGTAGTCAGCCGTTTGCGTAGGTGAAAGCTGCTATGTATGTCCTTGATCCATCACCCTCCGTCCAGGATCGACCCATGCACTTGAGACAATACTGGGCGCGCATCGAAGCAGACTTCATGGCCATGTCCTGGATCCACCACCCTCTGTCCTACTTGACCCATCCACAGGAATCAACACCAGACGCACCGGCTCGTCGTCGATGCCGACGATCTGTTTCATTGCGAGGTCAAGGGGGACCACGGAAGGGCCGCACTGGTGCCTGTGCTACGCGCTACTCGCTAGCGGCGTCAACTGGGAAGGGGAGGCTAGGGTTTGAACAGGGAGGAGGAGACACGGCTTGCGTGGATTTTTCGTTGCTTGCGTGCATGGATATGACGGTTTTGCTGGTTCTTTCGCCGGATCGCATGGGGGTGGGACCACGTAATTAAGAAGAACGAATCACGTTTGGGGTGGAACGTACGCATGGAAAACCAACAGCGCACGGGAGGGAGGCTCGACGAAGGGTTCGACGACGTAAGACGGGAAACGGAACGCTGCGTTTCTTTTAGGTATTATTATTATTATATTATATTAATTATTATTATTAGAGAATTAGATATGAGGTTAGAGATTATTTGTTTCCTGAAAATCTATTATTTGTTTCCTAAAGCAAATTGCATTAATGAGAGAGATCCGTTGATTTGGCTAAGGTAGGAAAGAATCTATTATTTGTTTGCTAAAGCAAATTGCATTAATGGGAGAGATCCGTTGATTTGGCTAAGGTAGGAAAGAATCTATTATTTGTTTCCTATAGAAAATTGCATTAATGAGAGAGATTTGTTGATTTGGCTAAGGTAGGAAATAATCTATTATTTGTTTGCTAAAGCAAATTGCATTAATGGGAGAGATCCGTCGATTTCGCTAAGGTAGAAAAGAATCTATTATTTGTTTCCTAAAGCAAATTGCATTAATGAGAGAGATTCGTTGATTTGGCTAAGGTAGGAAAGTTAGATCCGTGATCTTTTGTCATTAGGAAAGTGTTGAAAATAAACCGTACCGGACTACTAACTCCTCCATTAGGTTTTTTTTCGCTGGTTAATTTTCGTAGGTTTTTTTTGCTGAATTGTCTTGGGTGTGATCGGAGGTTAGGCCCTGGAATGCGTGAGGGTGGGTGGGGGCTTCGGTACGCGGTTTTTGCGGTTCGTGGCGGCTCAGTGTGAGGTGGGACGAGGTACCAAAAAAAACCATGGAAGGTGGGACGAAAAAAACCTGGAAGCGAGACTACCAACTGCTCCATTAGGAGTAGAGATACCCTTCCGTCCCGTTACCGTCCAGTCAAAGCCATTTGAACGCTATCTCACCGTTTCTTTGACATTTTTGTCCCTGTCTCCTTGTGTCACTTACGGGTGGGGCCCATTCTCAAAAAATAAAACAAAAAACCCTTTCTCTCACCCCTCTCTCTCACACACACTTACCGGTGGACCCAACTAGAAAAAATAAAAAAAATAAAAAGGGAAAAGGACAAGCTACTTCTCTCTCTGACGTATCTCTCCCTTCCCAACGACAGGCCGATGGCCACTCTCTCTCCCTCAACTCCGGCGAGGGTGCTGAATGGCCGCCGCCGCCGTTGCTGGTCTTCCTTGACGCCACAACCCTCTCGCCCTCATTCTCTCTCCGTCGCTCGCCCATTTTCTCTCTCCCCTCCTCTAGCCCTCTCTTGCAAGCCCACCGGAGGCCGCCCTATCGCCGTCGTTAGTCCAGCACATGGGAAACGGAAACTCCAGGCGTCGCTAGCTCACCAGGATGCTCGTACGGCATGACATCTCTGCCCCAGCCGACGAATTTGACCAGAGAAGTCCTGTACTGAGCGCCAGGACGCATCTGCCCTGCCTCCGGCCACGGATTGCCGCCGTCGATTTGATGCCGTTGAAGCACGCCGACGGATCCTAGCCGCTCCCTGGGCGTCATGGTGTACAACAGAGGCCGGGGGCATCCTCCACAAAAAGCCCCATAACCTGGGGTTATCTTCCCGCGAGCTCTGTGCTCTTCCCCGCCGCGGGAATGGTCGCTGCCGTCCGCTCCGGCCACCATATGGTCCGAAGAAACCATCTCTGGATGCGGTAGATCCAGGGCTATCGCCTGCTTCCCTCGTCCAGCCTCCTCGCGGCCTCCCGGCGTGCCACCGCCGCGACAAGTGGTCTCCGTCGGTCACTGTTGGCCTAATCAACAATTAATTGAAACAAAATATGCAGAAAATATTAATAATCCAATAAAAGTGGGCCTAATATCAAGTTTGAATAGTCCTTTTCTAGATTGGCCCCACATGTAAGTTATCAGTGGGAGAGAGGGGGTGAGAGAAAGTGTTTTTTCATTTTATTTTTTGAGAGTGGGACCCACCAGTAAGTGGCACATGGACACAAGGGTAAAAATGTAAAAGAAACGGCTGGTTAGCGGTCAAACAACCTTGACTGGACGGTAACGGCTCGGAGGGGCATTTCTGTAAGGGCACATAACGGCGGAGGGGCATTTTTGAGCAGGCTTTCGAATTAGGGGTATATCTGATTAGGTGGTTCGAGTTAGGGACAGAAATGCAAATGGCCCTATTAATTTTTGCGGGTGGGTTGCCGCTTCAGCCGGGCTGTCTGCCACAGCGAGGTCGATCGATTTGCGGGTGGGCTGTCGCTAAGGCCCACGCGAGTCAGAAAGATCGTCTTAAGGAATCGATCGATGGGCTAAGGCCCACGCGAGTCAGAAAGATCAGCGAAACGTTTAGTGCGTACGTCGAATTAGTACCACCTCGGGTATGTTTTAAATTCAAACTGAAAGCATAAAATCACGGAAAGAAGCGTACTGTGACGTGAACCCACAGAGTCAATCCGTGCTTTATTATTAGGGAAAGATATATATATATATATAATAATTATTATTAATTAATATATATATATATATATATGTATATATATATATTCTAATAACACTACTGCCTTATTCTGATAACACCCGTTAAGACCTTATTCTAATAACACTACTGCCTTATTCTGATAACACCCCGACTAACCCACACGAACCGAACCACATGCAAAAAAAAAGAAACCCACCCCTCCTCCCCCGATCCCCTCCACCTTCTTCCTTCCACGCCCCAGCCCCCTCGATCCACCAACACACAGCCGCGCCCCCAGGCCGGCGACCTCTCACCGCCGTGCCCCCAGGCCGGCGACCTCCCACCACCGTGGCCCCAGGCTGGTGACCTCCCACCGCCATCTCCCTCCCCTGCACCTCCGTGCCACCTCCACCCCCTTACGCTGCCGCATCACCTCGAACCACCTATCCTCCCTGCCCCACCTGCCGTCGTAGGCCAGCCACCGGATCCGCCCATCGCAGTGCTCTCGCACGTGGTCGGCGTCGGATCCGCGCCTCGCCGTCCCTGCCAACCACTTGGCCGAGGGCAGCTGGATCCGCCCTGTCGTTATCCTCCGCGGCTGCTCGACAACGGATCCGCGCCAAGACCTCGTGGGGGCGTCCTCTCCGTCCCCATATCGAGGGTAACTTGGCTTCACAGATCGGATGTCGGCCAGTGAGCTCGGGGGTCGCCGGTGACTCTCCCCTCCTAGTTCCTCCACCTCCCGCCTACCACCATCGAGCGGATCCAGAGGGGCATGGGGGGTGTCCGATGGCCTTCCCTTCCCTGCCATGTCAAGCCCCAACCTCCACTCTCGGCGGGTGGAGTGCAAAATCACCCCGGCAAGGTCCACGTGCGTCCATCCAGGCGGCTCACGTGCAAGGTCTCGGGCGCTATGGACTGTTCAGTTCGCAGGTCCTGCTACAGATGTTCGCTACCCCGACGGTGGCAGTTGACTGTGACGCCTGCTGCAGTCCATACCCAGCGTGGTGGTTCTTTCCCCGGCGGCGACCTTCTGCCCTCCTCCCTATCTTGCTTAGGATCCCACACGATGAAGGTCAAAACAGCAGCGACGAACCCGTTCAGTTTAGAAAGGTTTTCTCCTTTTTTCTGAACTTTGGATGTGCAGTGCTGTCGGATGCCGTGAGCAGTGCGCCGCACCTTGATTTTAATTTTGTTTGTGTATTGAATAGAAACTAGGTTGGCCTTGCAATTCATTGGCAAGAATCTGCCTCTCCCCCTGCATAGATGCAATTTGGCCAAAAGGGCTCTGTAGACCGGTGGTTCCGTTCGCGAATGCTTTCAGATTGTTGACACCCACGTGGACGTGCGGCTCGCGGGCACACGCAGTCCGCCCCCTAGCGGCGTGCAGTACGACACTCTCATTGGTGCAGCCCGCTGGCTGCACCTACGCGCGACGACGATGGAGAGCGTGGCGTGCATCTCATCGCGGCTCGGCTTGCAGCTAGGCTTTCCGCGGTGATGCAGACCACTTTGAGGAGTACTGTGGTCCACTTCAGTCAAATGTATTTATTTTTTGTAAAAAATAGATGCAGTCCGTTTGGGAACTCCTTGCGGTTTGCACGGCTGGTGTGTGAAGTGCACGATGTGCTTGTGTGTTTCAAAACTCGGTCGATTATGTGAAGTGCACGATGTGCTTGTGTGTTTCAAAACTTAGTCGATTCCGTCAAACACATGCAGTGCACTTGGTCTTCGGATGTGGTTCATTTTCGAGAGTGATGCTGTTCACTTGTTCCTAACATGAAAGTGCGGAAAATTTAGCGAAACAACAAGATAGTAGTGCCGTTCACTTGGATATATGTTGAGGTTCACTTGCCCTTGTCTCTGTGGTCCACTCTCGTTCATACAAAATATTGAAAAAAAAGACAACAAAAACTCGTCTGAGAAAACTTACGTCCGACAAAAGAATTCATGAAGTTCATTTGACTATTTGATGCAGTGCGGTTTTTAGTCTCAAGCAGTGCGGTTTTCAGTCGGATGAAGTACCCACGTTGATTTGGGTGTCGCGAAAAACAGAGTGTACGCATTTTGGTAAATTCAAAATTCCTCTCAAACCGTAAGGAATTATAGAGAGTGTTCTACATGAAAAAGTTGCGCCTCGTCGATATCTTTCCAACGGCGTATCGTTTGAATCATTCCGACCAGCGGTTTGTAAAGGTTTCATGAAAAACGGCCACTGCCACTCGTCGTCCGCTGCACGATTTTCAAAATTAACTTAAAACCGTAAGGAATCTCAAAAACATTTGAACACATGAAAGTTGCGCTTCGTACATAGATTTTCAACAGTATATTACACGCCTCGTTTCAACAAACGGTTTAAAAACTAGAGCGAAAACAGTACTGAAAATTTGAATTTTTTTTAAAAACAGAATTCCGCGATTTAGTAAATTAGAAACTGCACTTAAACCGTAACGAATTAGAAAAAATAATAGATATGCAAAAGATGCGCATCGATGATATCTTTCCAACGGCGTATCATTTTCTTTATTCCGACGAGTGGTTTATAAAAAATCACGAAAATACGCTCGCTGCCACTCGTCATTCGCCGCACCGTTTTTGAAACTACTCTTAAACCGCGAGGAATCTCGAAAAGTGTTCAACATAGAGAAGTTGCGCCTAATCCATAGATTTTCAACGGTATATTACACGTCTCGTTCCGATAAACGGTTAAAAACTAGAGCAAAAACAATACCAAAAAAACACTGCGTGCAGTTTTTTACTACGGGAAGTTCACTCGCCTGAGTACTGCAGCACACTTGGTTGAAACAATGACGTGCACTTGCGTTAAGCGTGCAGTGCGGAAGTGTTATCAGAATAGTTATTCTGCTAATATTAGCAGAATAGACCGGCTATATATACATGGCGCGCGTAGGCGTCAACTGATTTGAGCCATCCGATTTGTTCCTCCCAGCCATTGTATAGGTCAACGCACACACGTCGTTCTTCGAATCGCGCTGATTAGCCCCCTGCTTTGATCTCGTTTGGCAGTAGCAAGGCAACAACATGCAGTCGCTGCAAGTATCACGATAACTGTCGGCAAGCGCTACATCGCAACACCAGGAGTGTTGAGTATATGATTATTAGGAAGCATATGATAGACAAGGATTTGATCCTGCCTTGTCTGGTACTTCAAGTTGGTCAATGTACTCTCATATATATATATGCCCACGAGGCTCAAGCAATACAATGAGTCGACTATTCCACCAATCCTTCCTCTCCCTTCTAACATGGTATCAACCTTACCTCGATCCTAAACCCTAGCCGCCGCTACTTCCGCACCTGCGCGTCATCCCCGGGGCGATCGGCCTCCATGACCGCCGCCGGAGGCCGCGTCACCCGTACCTAGGGTTCGTCCGCCGGTAGTGTTGATCTGCTGCCCTAGAGAGTCTTTTTCCCGAGCCCTTGCTCCGGGTTTTTCTCTCTCCCGTCGGTCACCTTGATCGACGTTTTTCTTTTTGGTTTTCCGATCTAAGTTTGATCGATTTGCGTCGCCCGCCGCCATCGTCGACCCCCGTGCGCCTCTACTCCAACACCGGCGTGACCAGCCGACCTCTTCACCGACCCGGCGACCTCACGCGACAGGCGGCCCCTAATGGTCGTCGTCCGCATGTCTGCCCGCCCGTCATCCCGACCCGGCGGCCTCATGCGAGATGCAACCCCTCACGGCTGTCGTTCGCGCGTCGGCCCGCCTATCGATCTACGCTGGCCGTCTCTGCCCTGCTCCGACCGGGATTCCTGCATCGCCCCGGCATGCGGGCATCGCATCATGCAATGACCCATCATAGTTGATGTTCACGCGCCAGCCCGCCCATCGATCCACGCCACCCGCCTCCGCCGCGTCTACATGGCGGCCCTACGGTCTGCCTCGCCGGCCTCATCCCCGGCTGCGTCAGGCTCGTCGCCTGCTGATACGTCTCCAACGTATCTACTTTTCCTAACGTTTTTGCTATTGTTTTGGACTCTAATTTGCATGATTTAGAGGAAACTAACCCAAACTGACGTTTTTTTTTCTGCAGAACTACCATGGTGTTGTTTTTGTGAAGAAATAAATGTTCTTGGAATTGGACAAAACTTTTTGGAGAATTATTTCATAATAAAAGAAAATTATGATGGAAATATCCCTAGAGGCAATAATAAAGTTGTTATTATCTTATATTTTCTTATTCATGATAAAGGTTTATTATTCATGCTAGAATTGTATTGACCGGAAACCTAAATACATGTGTGAATACATAAACATATACCGTGTCCCTAGTAAGCCTCTACTAGACTAGCTCGTTAATCAAAGATGGTTAATGTTTCATAACCATGGACACGAGCTGTCATTTGATAACGAGATCACATCATTATGAGAATGATGTGGTGGACAAGACCCATCCGTTAGCTTAGCATTTGATCGTACAGTTTATTGCTACTGCTTTCATGTATGTCAAATACATATTCCTTTAACTATGATATCATGCAACTCCCGGATACCGGATGAATGCCTCGTGTGCTATCAAATGTCACAACGTAACTGGGTGATTATAAGGATGCTCTATAGGTATCTCCGAAGGTGTTTTGTTGGGTTGGCATGAATCAAGATTAGGATTCGTCACTCCGAATATCAGAGAGATATTTTTAGGCCCTCTCGGTAATACACATCATAATAAGCCCTGCGAGAAAATTACTAATGAAGTTAGTCTCGGGATGATGTATTAAGGAACGAGTAAAGAGACTTGCCGGTAACGAGATTGAACTAGGTATCACTGGTACGCGTGGGGGCTATACACACGGTTTTTAACCCCTTTCCGTGACGACATTTGGAACCGTCGGCAATTGAGTATGGGTGATAGGGGAGTCCTTCCCACACGATCCAGAAACCGTCGGGGATAGGCCCTCCTGGCACACAGGTTGGGGCGAAATGAGCTCGTGTGCGATCGGGCGAGGTATCGAAACCCAATCGTTTCCGTTCGTATGTACATCCCACATGGTGAATCCCAGAAAAACATTTCTGTTCATATGTATATCACACATAGTCAATCCAAGGAATACGTTTCCGTTCTTATGTACATCCCACACAGTCAATCCAGGGAAAATGTTTCCGTTTGTATGTACATCTCGCACAGTGAATCCAGAGAAAACGTTTCCGTTTGAATGTACATCCCACACAGCTAATCTACGGAAAACATTTCTGTAAGGGTGCATTTATCCCTCAGTAGTTTTGGTGATTGATGACAATGCTTTTGAGGACTAATCGTGTGCATTGAGCATTTCAGATATATCATGTCTAAACACAAGACGATTTGGTGCCCTCGAAGTCCATTGAAGACGGCGCTTCTCTATGTTTCTTTTCGGTGGATTTGAGTCGTAGGAAAGCCGTACTATTAAGAGGGGGTCCGCGTTGGAAAGGTTTGGATGGAATCACACATACACGTCTATTCCGTCTCTCTGTGTCTCTGCAAAATGAAGGACTCCTAATGTTGTTGAACTGGGGTAGGCGGTAGTACTGCTCTCCAGAGCGGTACTACTGCAGGCCCTTGTAGTAGTACCGCGCTCCAGCACGGTAGTACCGTAGGTGCTCACGGTAGTACCGCTCCTTGGGAGCGGTAGTACCATGGCCTCAGGCCAGGCACATCTGCTCGAGCGGTTGTAGGGGCAGATGTAATTTTTTACATCCGCGCCCTACGCAGTAGTACCGCACCATGGGCGCGATAGTACCATGAGCTCTTGCCAGGCACATCAGCATGAGCAAATGTAGGGGCGGATGTAATTTTTTACATCCACGCCCTACACGGTAGTACCGCTTTGGGCTTGCGGTAGTACCATGTCGAATTTTTGCATAGATCAAAACTCAGCGGAAGTAGTCACAAATGTATTTTTTTATGTCCATGCCTTCTCAGCCTAGACTATTCCTGCCTTGCGGTGGTACCGCAAGGGGGCGCGATAGTAACGCGCCAGCGGTTCTACCGCTCCCTGTCTTAGCACATCTGGACTAGTCTTGGCCCCTGTTGTGCCAGCAGTAGTACCGCGGTTCGCCACGGTAGTACCGCAGGCCCGTGCGGTAGTACCGCTTGTTTGATGTAGTAGTACCGTGTGTCGCTGGCTAAGTTGGTGGATAACGGTTGGATTTGTCCCTTGACTATAAAAGGGGTGTCTTCTTCCCCGAGTTGACTACCTCTTCCATCCCTAAGCTCCATTGATGCTCTAAGCTCCATTTTCGCTCGGTCTCTCTCCCTAGCCAATCAAACTTGTTGATTCTCTAGGGATTGGTTGAGAAGGCCTCGATCTACACTTCCACCAAGAGAAATTTGATTCCCCCCACTAATCCCATGCGGATCTTGTTACTCTTGGGTGTTTGAGGATCCTAGACGGTTGAGGTCAGCACGGAGCCATAGTCCATTGTGGTGAAGCTTCATGGTGTTGTTGAGAGCCTCCAATTAATTGTAGAGATTGCCCCAACCTTGTTTGTAAAGGTTCGGTCGCTGATTCCAAGGGCACCAATAGTGGAATCACGACATCTCGCATTGTGTGAGGTCACGAGAAGAATACGGTGGCCCTAGTGGCTTCTTGGGGAGCATTGTGCCTCCACACTGCTCCAACGAAGACGTACTTCCCCTCAAAGGGAAGGAACTTTGGTAACACATCCTCGTTTCCATCGGTTCCACTCTTGGTTATCTCTTACCTTTACTTGTGGAAGTTATATTATGTTATATCCTTTGATTGCTTGTGTTCTTATTGCTGTTGCATCATATAGGTTGCTCACCTAGTTGCAAATCTAGACAGCCTACTTTGATGCAAAGTTTAATTTGGTAAAGAAAAGCTAAAAATTGTTAGTTGCCTATTCACCCCCCTCTAGTCAACTATATCGATCCTTCCAATTGGTATCAGAGCCTCGTCTCTTAATTAAGGGCTTTACCGTCCTAAGAGTATGGTTGACACCATAGACGGTGAGGAGGAGCACCCCGGTGTGAATCCTTCTTCGTCTATGTCTGATGGGGGATCCCCAATCTCACATGAGGAATTCAATGTGGCTTTGGACACATTGAAAACCTCCATGACAACCGAGGTCAAAGGCATGTTCAAAGAGTTCCTCGATGGCCTTAAATTATCCACCGCACCTTTGGAAGTGGTCGCTCCCACTAACAAGGTGGCGGATGCCAACTCTGATAAGGGGGAAGCTTCTAGTGTAAAGTTCCTTTGCCTAGTGGTAAAAGTGGAAATGGCATCTATGCTCATGTTGAACCACCTCTTACTTATGGAGGACCGGTTCCCTCCACTCATTTAAACCATGCGGGTTCTCCTCCCAAGATTATGAAGAATGAGGATTTTGACTCTTGGGTTTATCGCTTTAAACATCATTTAAACCATGTTAATACCAATCTTTGGAGAATCATTGAGGGAGGTTTCTGTCCGCATGATCGAAGCAACTTCACCCCTAGAGAAGCCGCGGATAATCAATTCAATGAGAATGCTCTCTTCATCATCCAAGATGCAATCCCACCTGAAGACATTGCGCATCTCCGACCCTTCACCTTGGCCAACGAAGCATGGCACCATGTTGCTTCCCTTTACAAGGGAAGCACAAGCATTCAACGCTCCAACTATGAAGTGGTTGAGGGAGTCCTGGATTAAGGGGTCCTCGGACGTCCGACCTGTTGACTTGGACCGGACTGTTGGGCCGTGAAGATACAAGACAGAAGACTCTCTCCCGTGTCCGGATGGGACTCTCCTTGGCGTGGAAGGCAAGCTTGGCGCTCGGATATGAAGATTCCTTTCTCTATAACAGACTTTGTACAACCCTAGTCCCCTTCGGTGTCTATATAAACCGGAGGGCTTAGTCCGTAGAAGCAATCATAATCATACAGGCTAGACTCCTAGGGTTTTAGCCATTACGATCTCGTGGTAGATCAACTCTTGTAATACTCATATTCATCAAGATCAATCAAGCAGGAAGTAGGGTATTACCTCCATAGAGAGGGCCCGAACCTGGGTAAACATCGTGTGCCCCGCCTCCTATTACCATCAACCTTAGACGCACAGTTCGGGACCCCCTACCCGAGATCCGCCGGTTTTGACACCGACATTGGTGCTTTCATTGAGAGTTCCGCTACGTCGTCACCAAAAGGTTTGGTGGCTCCATCAATCATTTACAACAATGCTGTCCAGGGGGAGGTTTTCCTCCCCGGGCAGATCTTCGTATTCGGCGGCTTCGCACTGCGGGCCAACTCACTTGGCCATCTAGAGCAGATTGACAGCTGCGCCCCGGGCCCTCAGGTCAGGTTTGGAAGCTTGAATTACGTTGCCGATATCCGCAGAGACTTGATCTTCGACGGATTTGAGCCCATGGCAGCCGCTCCCTGCCACCACGATGAACATGACCTAAATCTTTCATCGAACCATGCCCAGGAGATAGTGCCTGTAACTGCTCTGGCCCTGGATCTGGAGCAGATTGCGCCATCCGAGGACGGAAAGTTCAACCCCGTCGCGGAAGCCGCAGACTCAGCGGCATTAGAGCCGCACATAGATCCAACCTCGAGCGGGGCCTATGTCACCAGAACCTCGGATTCGTCTCCGGCCATAGGTTCCGAACCGCGTGCATCCGCGCCCGTCGAACCTGATCAGGCGTCGATCATTGAATTCAGCTCTGCAGACATCTTCTGGCACTCACCTTTAGGCGATGTGCTAAATTCATTAAAATCCCTCTCCTTATCAGGGGACTCTCAGCTGAGCTATATCCAGTTTGGATTGGAAGCTGATGACGGAGAATCCGCTTCCCACCCACCACCCACTTCATAGCCACTGTCGAAGACTTAACCGACATGCTCGATTATGGCTTTGAAGACATCGACGATATGGACGACGATGACGGAGAGGAGCAGGCACAAAAACCACCCCTTACAGGGCGCTGGACAACCACCTCCTCGTATGACATATACATGGTGGATACACCCAAAGAGAACAACAACGACAATGAGAAGGATCCAGTCAAGGATAAGCCTCCTGAGATACAGCCAAAGCGCCGACGTCAGCAGCGCCGTTATAAACCACACCATGGAAAAAACAGCAATACCGGCACAGGATAAAATAATACTCCGGATGACGCCGAAGACAACGAAGACGAGCCAACTTCCGAACATGATGAACGTGAGGATGGGCGAGTCAGCCCTAATGAATAGGCCGTTAACGAAGAGTCAGAGGACATTAATTATCTTCCACCCTCTAAAGATGAGGCGAGCCTCGGTGTCGGATGTTGGGTTCTGGCAGACCCTTAAGGTTCGAACTCTGGGGTGCGCACGAAGATCTTCCCCCTACCGATCCACGTCCGATCGACTCATGAGAATCTAAGCTAAAACGATGAACAACACAAGGGACACGAGATTTATACTGGTTCGGGCCACCGTTGTGGTGTAACACCCTACTCCAGTGTGTGGTGTGGTGACTTGCCTCAGGGGCTGATGATGAACAGTACAAGGGAAGAACAGCCTCGCGAGAGGTGTTCTTGAGCTGGTGCGATGAACTGCTTGGGTGGGTTCGATCACCTGTCATATGCTGATCCCATCCCCCTACTCTGTGGTGGCTAGTCCTATTTATAGAGGCCCTGGTCCTCTTCCCAAATATTGAGCGGGAAGGGCGCCAACAACGGCCATTTTGAAGGGGAACATATAGTATTTATCCTGACTAAAGTTGGTCTTCGGCTTCCAAAGGTACTGGCAGTGACGCCGTCTTGGGCTCCACGGTGACCTCCATCCTGCCGCTCTGCCGGTCTTGGTCTCGTTGCACCGGAACGACAACCTTTGCCCGACGCCTCGGTACTCCACGCCTGTGCTTGCCCCCTTTGCACCAAAGAGGAAACAAGGACACTGCGTAGGCCGGCGCCCGCCTGGTCTTGATCGTCATGGCTTGCGTCATGAGCACCTCGCGAGGTACCCTGCCTTGATCTCTCCGCCTCCTCGCGAGCCTGCCTGGCGAGGCCGTCCCTGAGGAAGTCTTGTGTCATCCACCCCACGAGGCTTGGCCCCTCGCGAGGGTCTTGAGTCTTGCGCTGATGAAGATGGGCCGTACTGGGCCACCACTCGAGCCACGCTGCAGGCCGCAGGCAGGCAAGTCTGGGGACCCCTGTTCCCAGAACGCCGACAGTAGCCCCCGGGCCCAAGGCGCGCTCGGACTTGGCTTATCGGAGAAGCGAAGGGGCAAGTGCGGAGTGCCGCGAGCCCCATCAGCCTGCGGTCTTGGGCGCCGCGTGGTGGTTGATTGGGCATGGGCGTCTCTGCTTCCCCACGCTGCATCGGCAACTGCTTGACTTGACAAGTCCTTAGCTCAGGGGGGCTTGCCATAGTCTTCGCTCCTTGAGGCTGAGGCCTCGTCGCGTGCTTCGTGTCCTGCAAGGATCATATAGGAGAGGTAATCTCCGGTCTCGGTCGTGAGGGCAAACGGCTCAGGTCCTGTGTTCGTGCCGTGATGCCCGTGGGGCACGGACCGGGAGGAGTGCTCCCGCGGTGGACTTGGATAGGAAAGCCTCACAAGACTGGATCAGCAAACACTCGCGAGGGCACCCGCGTAGCCCCCTCGCGAGACTTGCGAGAGAGGAAAACGAGTCAAGTAGGCGATAAAGACAAAGAGTCATAGGTCGGGGATGGCGACAACTCTAAAAGCAACTCCAATAAAATTCCAAATAGGGACGAACAAGCCAACTGCAGAAAGCAAATGAAAAAGCCGCGTCCAACACCTAATCTAGTCTTCGACGTCTTCTCACCAGCGCGGAGCTAAGTGCTGCCACTGGGCGTGGGCGGGAGCCCCCGAGGCCCGATGGCAGCTCTCCAGAGACTCCGGGGCATGTACAACCCCAACTCATTATTTCGTGAGAGTGTCATGGGCGGCGAGCTTCACAGGCATTGGCCTTCTTCACAGGCTCCGAGCCTTTCTCAGTTCGTCTAGCTTCACTGGCATTGGCCTTCTTCACATGCACCGGGCCTTTCTTCAAGGGTAGAACTTCCGGAGGTGCTGGATGTTCCATGCGTTCAGGATCGGTACCCGCTCCTGAGTCTCCAAGCGTGCAGCACTGGGCCTGGAGACATGAACAACCTTGAACGGGCCCTCCCACATGGGCGAGAGATTGTGCAGCCCCTCCCTAGAGAGCACCCGCCTGAGCACGAGGTCACCTACCTCGAGGGTCCTGGGGCGGATGCTGCGGCATTGGTACCGCCACAACACCTGTTGGTATCTTGCAGCCCGAAGCGCAGCCTCCCAACGTCGTTCCTCTCCCAGCACGAGGTCCACCCCCCGCATGGCGTCCTGCTGTGCTTCGTTGAAAGCTAGAACCCGCGCGGAGCGATGCCTAACCTCGTGAGGAAGGACCGCCTCTGCATCGTAGACGAGGAAGAATGGGGTTTCGCCAGTCGACTTGGTAGCGGTTGTGCGGATGGACCATAGCACGGACTGAAGCTCGTCATACCAGCCCCTGCCGTAGGCCTCCAGCTTCTTCTTGAAGGTCCGGGTTTTGAGGCCTTTTAGGACCTCCACATTGGCGCGTTCAGCTTGGCCGTTGCTCCGAGGGTGTGCCACCGAAGTGTAGCAAATCTGCGTTCCAAGGTTAGCACAATATGTTTTGAAGAGATTGCTGGTGAACTGCAAACCGTTGTCGGTGATGATGCGATTAGGTACCCCAAACCGGCTCACGAGGCCCTTGATGAACTTGACCGCTGAGCTAGCCGGGATGGTGCGGACAGCTTCCACCTCTGCCCACTTTGTGAACTTGTCAATGGCGACGTAGAGGTAGCGGTAGCCCCCTGGCGCCCGAGGGAATGGGCCGAGGATGTCCAGTCCCCAAACAGCGAACGACCATGAGAGGGGAATGGTCTGAAGGCACTGAGCCGGCTGATGAATCTACTTGGCATGGAATTGACAGGCTTCGCAAGTCTTCACCAGCTCGATTGCGTCGTTGAGTGCTGTCGGCCAATAGAACCCGCTGCAAAACGCCTTGCCGACGAGTGTCCGCAAAGACGAGTGGTGCCCGCAGTCCCCACCATGAATGTCTACCAGTAACTATTTTCCTTGCTCCCTGGAGATGCAACGTAGGGTAACGTCATTCGGCCGCTTCCGGTAGAGTTCTCCATCTTGGATGCAGTAGGCCGTGGCCTGCCGTGCCACATGTTCAGCGCCCTCCTCCTTTTCTGGCAGAATCCCTTGCATCAAGTAACCCTTGAACTCCGCGGTCCAACATCCCTCCTGAGGCTCCAGCGCTAGGAGGAGGTGCGCTCTTGAGGTCGGGCCACAGGCCGGGGCTCCCGAGGCAGGCGGTTGAGGGAGCTCCTCCCGGGGCTGCGCTGTGTTTGATAGTGATGGTGCCGCTGAAGGTTTGAAGAGTCGTTCCTCGAAGATGCCAGGCTCCTGAGGCAACCGCCTGGACGCCCTCCTAGCGATGTCATCAGCCTCTTAATTGATGCCGCAAGGCACATGCTGCAACTCCAACCTGCAAAACTATTTCTCCATCCTGCGGACCTCCGCAAGATACACTTCCATGTGTTCGTCCTTAGGCTCGTACACCTTGTTGGAGAAGTTGACGAGGAGTTGCGAGTCGCCCTTAATGATGAGGCGCTTTAACCCCAAGGCGGCAACAGCTTTCAAGCCTGCTATCAGGCACTCGTATTCTGCTATGTTGTTGGAGACCTTCTCTCCATGCTGGAAGCAGAGCTACACGGCATAGTAGAGCTGTCCCGAGTGGGAGATATGAGCACTGCGCTAGCCCCCGCGCCGTGTCGCGAGAATGCCCCATTGAAGTACATGACCCAGCCGTCCGGCGCTTCACTTCCTGGGGAAAGCGACCGATCCTCGCCCGCTTTGAGCCCTGGCGCCTCCGTCCATTCTGCCATGAAATCTGCAAGTGCGGCTCCCTTGATGACTCTGGTCGTGCTGAACTCTAGCTGAAACGCTTGCAACTCGATGTTCCATTCAGCAACCCTCCCAGCTGAGTTGGGGCTCCTGCGTACCCTTTCCAAGGGATACGCCGAGACGACCTTGATGGGATGGCCCTGAAAGTAGCGCCGCATCTTGCGTGAGGCCACCAGCAACGCAAGGGGGAGTTTCTGGGGCATGGGGTATCGTGCCCTTGCGTCCCGTAGCACTGTGCTAATGAAGTACACAGGGTGCTCGACGAGGTTGAGGGTGCTGGCGTGGCCTGCATCTTCTGGGGGTCGAGGAGCCTCCCGAGGTGATGGAGCCCCCTGCGCTTGGTCGCCGGGCGGGGCCTCATCCACTCTAGGTGCGTCCCCCTACTGAGGCTGACTCCCATCTGCTTCGGCCTTGGTCTTCGCGAGGTTTTCTTGGCTTTGCTCCACTTCGGCCGGGGCTGCGGCTGGCGCGGCCTTAGCCCGACGCTACTCCCTTACCGCCACCAGGGCTGCGCTGGCGGAGTAGGGTGTGGCTGCAAGGTAGAGCACCAGGGGCTCCTGAGGGTGCGGTACTACCATCACCGGAGGGCTGGTAAGGTACTTCTTGAGATCTTGGAATGCCTTATCGGCCTCTTCAGTCCATTCGAACGGGCCCTTCTTCTTCATTAACTTGAAGAAGGGCAGTGCTCGTTCCCCCAGCTTGGAGATGAAGCGTCCCAACGCGGTTACTCGTCCGGTGAGCTTCTGCATTTCCCCGAGGGTCTTCGGCGGACTCATGTCTTCGACTGCCTTGACCCTCTCTGAGTTAGCCTCGATGCCCCTATGGGACACGAGGAAGCCCAAGAGCTTGCCCAAGGGGACTCCGAATACGCACTTCTCCGGGTTGAGCCGCCATGAACTGGGCCAAGGCTGGGTAGCCGAGGATGGCGTTGTACGGGAGGACGATGGGGGCGATGTTGAAGTCGACCAGCTCCGTGCGGAAGTTGTCGTGGGTGCCGAAGGTCACGGGAGGCGGATCTGACCCAGGGAGCCGGTGGAACTGCCTCCAACGCCCGAGAAGGGCCTGCTGGGTTGGAGCCGCTCTATCGGCACGTGGAGGAGGCTGAAGGCCTCCACCGAGAGCACGTTGAGGCCAGCACCAACGTCGATGAGGGTCCTGGTGACGGCCACCTGGCAGATGGTGGGGGTGCACAGCATCGGGAGTGCGCTCGAACAGGCAATGTTGGAGGGGTGATCGTCCGAGCTGAAGGTCAAATCAGCCTCGGGTGCCGCCTAGCCCGAGGGGGCTTCACGGCGCTTGAGGACGGCGCCGATCTGGCGGACGAGCGACTTGATGTGGTGGCTCGAAGGTGGTGCCTGCGACCCACCCAGGAGGGCTGCGACGACTGGGGGTGCTGGCGCAGCATGATGGGTGAGGAAGAGGTTGCGCAACTCCTCCCAGGAAGCCACAGAAGCCACTGGCAGGTGGAGCAGCCACATGCGTGGGACGCCGGTGAGGGCCATGGGCAGCCAGTTAGCCATGACCCTGTTGTTGCCTCCGGCCCTGAGTACGACTTCTTCATACGCCAGCAAGAAGGCCATCGGATCGGCCGCGCCGTCGTAGCGCGGCAGCATGTCCGACTTGAACTTGTTCGACCACCGCACCTGTCGCAAGGCGGGGGCCAGGGCTCGGAGCCCCCTGGTTCCCGCACCGGCGTCGACAGCCGGAGCAGGCGGTGCATTGGCCGCCATGAGGGTGGAGCGCGGTGCTGATGGAGAACGGGTCGACGGAAGGGAGGGCTCCGGCGCACCCCTACCCGGCGCGCCAAATGTCAGATGTTGGGTTCCGGCACCCTTAAGGTTCGAACTCTGGGGTGCGCACAAAGATCTTCCCCCTACCGATCCACGTCCGATCGACTCGTGAGAATCTAAGCTAAAACGATGAACAACACAAGGGGCACGAGATTTATACTAGTTCGGGCCACTGTTGTGGTGTAACACCCTACTCCAGTGTGTGGTGTGGTGGATTGCCTCAGGGGCTGATGATGAATAGTACAAGGGAAGAACAGCCTCGCGAGAGGTGTTCTTGAGCTGGTGCAATGAACTGCTTGGGTGAGTTCGATCGCCTCTCAGATGCTGATCCCATCCCCCTACTTTGTGGTGGCTAGTCCTATTTATAGAGGCCCTGGTCCTCTTCCCAAATATTGAGCGGGAAGGGCGCCAACAATGGCCATTTTGAAGGGGAACATCTAGTACAAGTTATCCTGACTAAACTTGGTCTTCGACTGCCAAAGGTACTGGCAATGACGCCATCTTGGGCTCCACGGTGACCTCCATCCTGCCGCTCTGCCGGTCTTGGTCTCGTTGCACCGAAATGGCAACCTTTTCCTAATGCCTCGGTACTCCACGCCTGTGCTTGCCCCCTTTGCACCGAAGAGGAAACAAGGACATTGCGCAGGCCGGCGCCCGCCTGGCGCCCGCCTGGTCTTGATCGTCATGGCTTGCGTCACGAGCACCTCGCGAGGTACCCTGCCTTGATCTCTCTGCCTCCTCGCGAGCCTGCCTGGCGAGGCCGTCCCTAAGGAAGTCTTGTGTCATCCGCCCGCGAGGCTTGGCCCCTCGCGAGGGTCTTGAGTCTTGCGCTGATGAAGATGGGCCGTACTGGGCCACCACTCGAGCCACGCCACAGGCCGTAGGCAGGCAAGTCTGGGGACCCCCGTTCCCAGAACGTTGACACTCGGCGACAAAGACTTTATCATGCCTGAGGAGCCCGTTGATCAGGAGCGCTTTAAGCACCGACTAATAGGCACTGCAAGGAGCCTGAAAAAGAAGCAGTAGCAGCTTCAAGCCGATCAAGATCTACTCAATGATAGATGGACTAATGTCCTGGCAGCCGAGGAATACGGACTCGAGCGCCCAACCAAAAGTTACTTGAAACACAAATTGTTACACCAATTCGATGATGAGGCGCTGGAGCCCGTCCTACCAGCGCGTAATACGGCTGACCGACCACCACGTGGTTGGGACAAAGCGGCAACTCAAGCCGAACACCAGCCCGCATTACCTTGCCATAAAAACAGAGACACATTAGCTCGGGGATACACATATGACCTGTGACATGACCTGCAAAACAAAGCAGGTCAGACCAGATCGATCTGTGGATCGCGGGGGCATGCCCTGATGCGCGACGATGGCCATCCGGCCAGACGTGATACATAATCACGCCCGGGCCGAAAACCGCAGACGAACTCCATCCGAGCTACATCGCAACTTGGCCCGATATAGAGGTGCCGCACACGCCCTCTGCTTCACTGATGAAGTAATGGAACATGCATTTTCAGAAGGGTTTAAACCCGTGAACATCGAATCATATGATGGGAAAACAGACCCTGCAGTATGGATTGAGGATTTTCTCCTCCATATTCATATGGCCCGCGATGATGATCTTCACACCATCAAATACCTCCCGCTAAAACTCAAGGGACCTGCTCGGCACTGGTTGAACAGTTTGCCCAAAAACTCAATTGGCAGCTGGGAAGACTTGGAAGACGCCTTCCTCGACAACTTCTAGGGTACATATGTCCGACCCCCGAATGCCGACGACTTAAGTCACATAGTTTACAGCCCGGAGTGTCAGCCAGGAAATTCTGGACTAGGTTCTTAACTAAAAAGAACCAGATTGTCAATTGTCCGGATGCCGAAGCCCTAGCGACCTTTAAACATAGCATCCGCGACGAATGGCTCGCCCGACACCTCATCCAAGAAAAGCCGAAGTCTATGGCAGCCCTCACGACGCTTATGACCTACTTCTGCGCGGGCAAGGATAGCTGGCTAGCCCATAGCAATAACAATACAAGCGAACCTGGCACTTGTGAAGCTAGAAACAGCAACGGCAAGCCCCGATGCAACAGACACAAGCGTCGAAACAACAGTGACAACACCGAGGACATGATGGTCAACGCCGGATTCAGTGGCTCCAAGTCCGGTCAGCGGAAGAAGCCATATAAAAGAAACAATCCGGGCTCGTCCAGCTTAGACCGCATACTCGATCGTCCATATCAAATCCACGACACTCTTGATAAACCAACCAATCATACCAACAGAGACTGTTGGGTTTTTAAACAGGCCGACAAGTTAAATGCCGAGAACAAGGAGAAGGGGTCGCAAAGCAAGGACGATGACGAGGAGCCCCGGCCACCAAACACAGGGGGACATAAGAAGTCCCCCCAAGTTAAAACGGTGAACATGATATACGCTACCCATATCCCAAAGAGGGAGCGCAAGAGCGCGCTCAGGGACATCTACGCGATGGCGCCAGTCGCCCCAAAGTTCAACCCATGGTCGTCTTGCCCGATCACCTTCGATTGCAGGGACCATCTGACCAGTATCCGTCATGGTGGTTCAGCCGCACTGGTCCTCGACCCAATCATTGATGGATTCCACCTTACACGAGTCGTCATGGACGGTGGAAGCAGCCTAAACCTGCTCTATCAGGATACAGTGCACAAAATGGGTATTGATCCCTCAAGGATCAAGCCCACAAAAACCACCTTTAAAGGAGTCATACCAGGTGTAGAGGCCCGTTGTACGGGCTCAATCACACTGGAGGTGGTCTTCAGATCCCCGGGCAACTTCCAAAGCAAAGAGTTGATCTTCGATATCGTCCCCTTCTGCAGTGGCTATCACGCACTGCTCGAACGAACCGCATTCGCTCAATTCAATGCGGTGCCACACTACGCTTATCTCAAGCTCAAGATACCCGGACCACGCGGTGTCATAATAGTCAACGGAAACACGGAACGCTCCCTCCGTACTGAGGAGCACACTTCTGCCCTCGCAGCAGAAGCACAAAGCGACCTGTTCAGGTAGAACCTTAATTCGGCGGCCAAGCTCCCGGATACTGTCAAACGAGTCTGAACTACTCTGCAACAGGACAGTCTAGCTCGTCAAGAGGTTGACTAGCAATTCGGCCTCCGTCCCAGTCCCGACCAAAGGCGGCATTCGTACCGCGCATAAATAACTACGCACTCAAAATACCATGGGCATAGACGGAGGCACAGCTAGATTGTGGTCCATAATACGGCTCAACCTCCCGTGGACCCACATACTTTCACTTTTTCTTTTTCTTTTCAGGTTTCTTTTTTCCCAGGCCTTTCCTAGTGGCCTGATTGTCGGACCTATCAAGGGACGAATACACCAAGGACGGCAAGAAGTATTGACGTATAAGGGAACTTCCAGGTGGTCTCTTTAAACGATCGTTATGCCTGTTTTAAGGACCCACATGCAGCTCTCCCTTGGTCGTGGCATGTTAAATAGCCCTGTTGCTTATCACACTACTTGTACAAATACGCTTTGACGTATTAATCAAACTACAGTGGAAAATAGTTTGCAGCCCAATTTCTGCGGCATTAGCCTATTACTTAATTTTTTTGATATTCTTATCAATTGCACCCATACACTCTGGTACGCCTTAATTCACCAGGGGCTTCATTACACCCCATAATACGACAACAAAGTCTGAACACTTTTTTACAGTATAGTTTGGCACCCCGAACTTTAGCATTATATGCATCGGCTCCGAATCATGTCTTTGGTCAATAGTTGGGTTGCCCGGCTCCTGTGCTTGCTACCTTATGTTCCGCTATATCGGCTAGGGTAGTAAAGGGAGAAATACTGCGATTATGTCCTGGTTTATCCGGATGAGCACCTCAATAGAGAAAGACGAAAACTGACTGCCATGATGCGGCGTGAGCCGGTCAGCTATTCAAGAGGTTACAAATCTTTTGCGTTTTTTCCGCATTATGCGATGAATCGGTTTATCCGATTAGGTGTTTACAGCACCCCAAGTTCGGACTTACGAATAATACGGGCTGTGCCTAAATTTCTATTGTCAAACTCCTATGGTTAAGTGAGGGTGATAAAGCCACATAGTCCGATTGCCTGGTTCGTTGCGCTAAACACCTCCTTCAAGGACCAAACCTTTGGATCAAGAGTGTTTAGATTCCATCCCGAACACCCCCGTACTAACTACATGGGGGCTGAAGCCGACGACTGGCCAACTCTCAGATTAAATGGAAACGACCGCACAGGAGGTAAAATTTTAAATAAAAAACAAGCATTATATTACATCAAGACCTTGTTTCATAGTACCGGACAGGATAACATGAATGTACTCATTCAAAGATAATATCCTTAGCACATTGCTCCACCACAATGCGGGATCCCTCGAGGACATCGTCAAAATACCACTCGGGCGTGCGATGCTCCTTGCCCGCAGGCGGTCCCTCGGTCGCAAGCTTCACGACATCCATCTTCACCCACTGTATCTTGACTCGGGCGAAGGCCATTCGCGTGCCTTCGATGCAGACCGACTGCTTGATGGCATCAAGCCGAGGGCAGGCATTGACTAGACGCTTCACGAGCCCGAAGTAGCTGCTGGGTATGGCTTCGGCCGGCCATAGCCGGATTATTAAATCCTTCATGGCTAGTTCGGCCACCCTATGCAGTTCGACCAGCTATTTTAGCTGATCACTAAAGGGCATCGGATGTTCTGGCGCAAGGTATTGCGACCAAAACAGCTTCTCCGTTGAGCTCCCCTCTTTGGCTCGAAAGAACTCCGCAGTGTCTGAAATGCTGTGCGGCAAATCCGCAAATGCCCCTAGAGAACTCCAAATCCGGGTCAGTAAGAGGAACCTTTTATTCACATATTTACTCTGCATAATAAAGGCCTTACCCGCCGCGATTTTTCTGGCCTCCTGGACTTCCTGGAGGGCAGCCTGGGCTTCAAACCGGGCATCATGTGCGCTTTGGCGGGCCTTGGCAAGTTCGGACTCTTGATCCGCAAGGTTGCACTCCAAGGACTCGCATTTCTTCACGGCGTCTTGGAGCTCCTGCTGGACCTCATTGACCCTGGCCTCATGCTTTTCACGGGCGGTTTGTTCCTTGGCCGCTCTCTCCTCATCCTCAACCAGCGCCTTCTTGAGGGTCTCCACCTCGGTTGCCGCTCCTAATAAATATCATGGCACTTTAGTCAGCACAAATCATTCATCCTTCCTGAATATAGACAAGGTTATTGCATACCTTGATTGTCTTCCAGCTGTTTCTTCACATGGCCGAGCTCTTCCTCGGTCCGCTCCAGACTCTGCTTCAGTCTAGAGACCTCAGCATCATGAGAGGTCGCAGCTAGCAATGGCGCCTGCTTATTCAAATAGACATGTCAGGTTAGTCTCCTGCGAAAATTATTTGATCCTCTGTTCGGCTTTTCTTTCCAAACACGGGACAGAGTTTCATGGGCTACTGTCTATACTGTGACATTCTTTTTACATAATTGTGTTGCTTACCTCAAAGCCTATTATAAGGCTTGTGCAGGCTTTGGTCAGTCCGCTCTTCGCGGACTGAATCCTCTCAACCATCGTACCCATAAGGGTACGGTGTTCCTCAACAATGGAAGCACTTCGCAGGGCTTCCATTAGAGTGTCCGGCGCCTCTGGCTAGATAGAGGTCACCAATGGAATTGGCGCACCTCCTCCTTTTGAAGGAGGCTGCTTGCCGGGTTCCGGAGCCGCATAGATCTCTGGGACCGTATTCGGCTGGGGGCCAAACTGAATATGGCCCCCATCGCCAGTCTCCATGGGGATTTGCTCCCCCATGTGTCTGGCGGCTAATGTTTCACCCTCCGGTGTCACCCTCACGGCCTCCTGAGTCTCTCCCTGGCCTGGTATCCTTCGGGACAACACCTTGGTGTCATCCATGGACTTGGGAGAGGAGGCCGCCGGAAGGGACCTGTTGTCCATCGCCTTTGGGTCCAGCGAATCCCCCGAAGATGAGGATCGCTCGAGGTCGGACCGAGCCAGACTACAAATGCATGATTCAACATGTTAAGACTATGAAGTAGAGAGGCTGAATATATGAATGCGTCCTGGTTTTTGAGTACTCACAATTCGGCCAGGGACTTGTCTCGGGGGCGCCGCTCTGGGCTGCTGTCGACGTCCCACGCGGAGTTATCCGCGAGGGAACCCTTCCCCCTCTTGGACGCCTTTGCCTACAGATTTGTGGAGGCTGCCCTCTTCTTCCTTTCTCCCTCAGGGGGGAGTTGCTTTCCTCCTCCTCTTCGTCCCTGGCGGCGGAGGAGTGAGTCTTGGTGTCTCCGGATGTCACGTCCGAAGCACTCTTGCGATGGAGGCCACCTCGGGTCCCCTTGACCTTCTTCTACGGCGCTTGATAGGGCGCCGGAACCAGCATCTTCGTCAGAAGTGGAATTGCTGGGTCTTCGGGCAGTGGAGCCGGATAGTGAATCCGCTTTGCCTTCTTTGTCCAGCCCTGATAGAATCAGTAGGGAGGCTTAGGCGTCTTCCTCGAGTATGCAAGCAAAGGATACACCTTGAAAACATGAAAAAACTTACCGGACTAGCGGGATGGGCCAAGTCGTGCCCAAGGTCCTCGGTCGTATCCGGCCACGTCTCGTTGGACTTGAAAAGCACCTTCCAGATGTCTTCATGCGTAGTGCCGAAGAACTGCAGCAAGGTCTGGTGCTTGGCCGGATCGTACTCCCACAAATGGCAAGTCCGGCTTTGGCACGGAAGGATCCGACGAACAAGCATCACCTGGATCACATTGACAAGCTTGATATTCTTGTCTATCATGCTCCTGATGCGCGTCTGAAGTGCTGTCAGCTCGTCCGACAAAGACCAGTCCAGGCCCTTCTCTAGCCAGGAGGTGAGCCGCATCGGGGCTCCGGACTGGAATTCGGGAGCCGTGGCCCAGGTGGTGTCACGCAGTTCTGTGATATAGAACCACGATTGCTACCACCCTTTGACGGTCTCCACGAAGGAGCCTTCGGGCCATGTGACGTTGGGCATCTTGCTCACCATGGCGCCTCCACACTCCGCGTGTTGGCCACTCACCACCTTTGGCTTCACATTGAAGATCTTTAACCATAATCCGAAGTGGGGTGGGATGCGGAGGAAAGCCTCGCACACGATAATGAATGCCGACATGTTGAGGAAAGAATTTGGGGCTAGATCATGGAAATCTAGCCCGTAGTAGAACATGAGTCCGCGAACAAAATGTGTGGAGAGGAAATCCTAGCCCGTGGACGAAGTGGGGGATGAACACCACCCTCTCATGGGGCTCCGGGGTGGGGACAATCTGTCCCTTGGCTAGAAGCCAGTGGGCGATTTCCTCGGCGACATACCCAGCCTCCCGGAGCTTCGTAATGTCCTTCTCCTTGACGGAGGAGACCATCCACTTGCCCTGCGCTTCGGATCCGGACATGGTTGGAGTGCTTTCTTGGGGCGGAAAAGATGAGAACTTGGGCGCTGGAGCTCGACAATGGGGGAGGCAGAGAGAGAGAGAAGGAATGGGTGAAAGGGGTAAATCCTTACCTCTTTATAAAGGCAGTGAATATCAAGCGCCTCCCCACTCGCCTTAAAACTCACCTATTCCCCAAGGGCCGTGCAGACGACACGGTTGGGTTACCCATGCCCGTATTGATGAGAATCCTGCAATAAGGGGACACAATCTCTGCTTTGACAAGATGTGCCAATGAAACTGCATCTCGAAAATATGGAGCGGCAGGCTAAAAAATGGTTCAAAATAATGGCCAGGCGGCAACGTGATGTCATGCTACAAAAAGTTGTCAGCGGATTGGACTCGTGAAATATTATACTCTCTGCGGTTGTGTGTGGAATTTGTTTTGCAGAGACGGACACGATTCTTGTGTTCAAAGACTATTTTGGAGTATTCGGAGAAGGAACCCGCCTTGCAATGCTGAAGACAATTTGCGCGCCGGACACCTTGTCATTGAAGCCTGGTTCAGGGGCTGCTGAGGGAGTCCTGGATTAAGGGGTCCTCGGACGTCCGGCCTGTTGACTTGGGCCGGACTGTTGGGCCATGAAGATACAAGATAGAAGACCCTCTCCCGTGTCCGGATGGGACTCTCCTTGGCGTGGAAGGCAAGCTTGGCGCCCGGATATGAATATTCCTTCCTCTATAACCGACTTTGTACAACCCTAGTCCCCTCCGGTGTCTATATAAACCGGAGGGCTTAGTCCGTAGAAGCAATCATAATCATACATGCTAGACTTCTAGGGTTTTATCCATTACGATCTCGTGGTAGATCAACTCTTGTAATACTCATATTCATCAAGATCAATCAAGAAAGAAGTAGGGTATTACCTCCATAGAGAGGGCTCGAACCTGGGTAAACATCGTGTCCCCCGCCTCTTGTTACCATCAACCTTAGACGCATAGTTCGGGACCCCCTATCCGAGATCCGCCGGTTTTGACACTGACAATGGTGCAAGATGAAGCCGATGAGTTTGCAATGAATGAAGATGAAGAACCTCGTGAGCTTTACCAGAGATTAACTACTCTCGCGGTCTCACTCCGAGATCATGGGAGCAAGGGTACAGATGACAATTGGATCAAGCGCAAGTTCCTCAAGGCCATGATGCCTTACCACAAGGCCATGTCCTCCATCATCCATCAAAGGCCGGACTTCCACACCTTGTCCTCAAGTGAAGTGTTGGATGAGTTTGTGGCAATGAGGATCTTGCACAAGACTGCCAACAATGCGGTGTTGCATTCTCAAAGAGAAAACAAGCCCAACCTTGCCTTGAAGGCCAAGGTTAGTGTGGAAGAAGAGGAATATGAGGAGAGCAACCCCAAAGATACGAAATATGATTACCATGAGCACATGGCTCTTGCTTCAGGGCAATTTTGGAGCAAGAAGAATACAAGGCCCAACTTCAACAAGAATAACTCAAGTGGCTTCAAGGGCAAGCAACGTGTGAGAACATGCTACAATTGTGGCAATGTGAGCCATTTTGTTGTGGAGTGCCCTTACGAGAAGTGGGAAGACAATGGTGGAAAGCTCATCCGAAAAGACAAAGCCAAGTCCTTCCCCAACAAGAACAACTTCACCAAGAAGACTCCAACCAAAGGGTTGATGGCACAAGAAGAATACAATGAGGATGATGATGACGATGAAGATAGTGAAGCCATGGCCATGGCCTCTGTTGCCATTGCCACAACTCCACGGGTGTCTCTCTTCGATTCACCCAACGAGAACATCACCGCCAAGTGCCTCATGGCTAAAGCCACCAACAAGGTGTTTGCTTCCGGTGGGGGATCATGGTTGCTCAATAGTGGAGCCACAAATCATATGACCGGAAGCAAGGACTTGGTGGTGGACATGCACAAGATCCCATCTATGCCCACCAACGTCAAGTGGGGTGATGCCTCGTCTTCTAAGGTATTGGGTCTTGGCAAGGTTGTCATTTCTCATGATCTCCCGATCGAGAAATTCATGGTTGTTGAGTCCCTTGCATACAATCTGCTTTCCATTCGTCAACTTGCACTCATGGGCTTTGCCACATTCTTTGATATTGATACCGTGGCCCTCTTGTGGAGCAAGACTCTTAAAGTAGCCTTTGTTGGGCATGTCGAGAACGATCTTCATGTGATTAACTTTTCGGAGTGACCCACTAAGACCGCGACATGCCTAATGGCTAAAGTTGATGTGGGGTGGCTTTGTCATCGCCGTTTAGCCCACGTCAATATGAGATCTTTGCAAAGTCTTCTCAAGGGGGACCATGTCCGTGGACTAACAAATGTTAGTTTTGCCAAAGATCATGCTTGCAGTGCTTGTATTGAAGGAAAGTTACATGAGAAGGCTCACCCTCCCACGACTATCATCTACTCGAAGTGACCCTTGGAGCTCCTTCACATGGATCTCTTTGGGCCTCCATCCTTTGATAGTCTTGGGGGTAGAAATTATTGCTTGGTGATTGTCGATGAGTACTCAAGGTACACATGGGTATATTTCTTCAAGAGGAAGAGTGAAACTCAACAAACTGTCATCGACTTTGCAAATGAAGCTCAACGTCAACACGATGCAAAGATCTTGACAATAGTAAGTGACAACAACACCGAGTTCAAGAACTACACCTTGGATGAGTTTCTTAGTGACGAGGGAATTGATGTCTACTACACAACCTTCTTCTTGTAGACGTTGTTGGGCCTGCAAGTGCACAGGTTTGTAGGACAGTAGCAAATTTCCCTCAAGTGGATGACCTAAGGTTTATCAATCCGTGGGAGGCGTGGGATGAAGATGGTCTCTCTCAAACAACCCTGCAACCAAATAACAAAGAGTCTCTTGTGTCCCCAACACACCCAATTCAATGGTAAATTGTATAGGTGCACAGTTCGGCGAAGAGATGGTGATACAAGTGCAAAATAGATAGTAGATAAAGGTTTTTGTAATATGAAATAATAAAAACAGAAAGGTAACTAAAGGTAAAAGTGAGCGTAAACGGTATTGCAATGATAGGAAACAAGGCCTAGGGTTCATACTTTCACTAGTGCAAGTTCTCTCAACAATAATAACATAGATAGACCATATAACAATCCCTCAACATGCAACAAAGAGTCACTCCAAAGCCACTAATAGCAGAGAACAAACGTAGAGATTATGGTAGGGTATGAAACCACCTCAAAGCTATTCTTTCGGATCAATCTATAAAAGAGTTTGTACTAGAATAACACCTTAAGACACAAATCAACCAAAACCCTAATGTCACATAGATACTCCATTGTCACTTCAAGTATCCGTGGGCATGATTATACGATATGCATCACACAATCTTAGATTCATCCAACCAACACAAAGTACTTAAAAGAGTGCCCCAAAGTTTCTACCGGAGAGTCGAGAATGTGTGCAACCCCCTATGCGTAGGTTCATGGGAGGAACCCGCAAGCTGGTCACTAAAACATACATCAAGCGGCACGTGATATCCCATTGTCACCACAGATAAACACGGCAAGTCATACATCAAGTGTTCTCAACGTAAAGACTCAATCGGATAAGATAACTTCAAGAGGGAAACTCAATTCATCACAAGAGAGTAGAGGGGGAGAAACATCATAAGGTCCAACTATAATAGCAAAGCTCGGGATACATCAAGATCGTGCCATAGAGGGAACACGAGAGAGAACACGAGAGAGAGAGAGACCAAACACATAGCTACTGGTACATACCCTCAGCCCCGAGGGTGAACTACTCCCTCCTCGTCATGGAGAGTGCCGGGATGATGAAGATGGCCACCGGTGATGGATTCCCCCTCCGGCAGGGTGTCGAAACGGGCTCCTGAGAGGTTTTTGGTGGCTACAGAGGCTTGCGGCGGCGGAACTCCCAATCTATCTTCATATTCGATGGTTTTAGGGTACGTAGGCTTATATAGGCGAAAGAAGTCGGTCGGGAGGTGCTCAAGGGGCCCACGAGACAGGGGGCCGCACCCTGTAGGGGGGGCGGGGGTTCCCCCTATCCCCTGGGCTCCTCGAGGATCTTCTGACTTGATCTCCAAGCCTCCCAGATGATAATCTTCAAAAAAATCACGTTGCCGAAGGTTTCATTCCGTTTGGACTCCGTTTGATATTCCTTTTCTTCGAAATACTGAAACAGGCAATAAAACAACAATATGGGCTGGGCCTCCGGTTAATAGGTTAGTCCCAAAAGTAATATAAAAGTGTGTAATAAAGCCCGTAATCATTCAAAACACATAGTAATATAGCATGAATGCTTCATAAATTATAGATACGTTGGAGACGTATCAGCATCCCCAAGCTTAATTCCTACTCGTCCTCGAGTAGGTAAATGATAAAAGAAAGAATTTATGAAGTGTGAATGCTAGAAGGTGCACAAGTTTGATCAATGATAATTTCAATCACCTTTTCTAGCATGATAATATGTCATAATAGTAGTTCATCTCATAATTTTTTTCATAAACAAGTAACAAGCAATTCACATGTTAAAGCATAGACCATAAACTTTCTTGATAACTAGCAAACTTCATTCTTAGTCATCAAACAATTGCAATTCATCCTATTTTCAGGAAGGGTCTATGTCAGAGCTTTGATTTAGCAAACTTCACATACTCAACCATCATATAGTCTTCTACAATTGCTAACACTCACGCAATACTTGTGGTTATGAAGTTTTAATCAGACACAGAGAAAGATTGGGGCTTATAATGTTGCCTCCAAACGTATTCACCTTTGGGTGATGTCAACAATAATAGTTCATGCTAACTTACATCCAATTGGATATATATATATATCAGGATCACCCCAACACAAAGTGCTTGCCAAAGGATAAAATGAAAAAGGGAAAGGTGAAGATCACCTTGACTCTTGCATAAAGTAAAAGATAGGCCCTTCGCAGAGGGAAGCAGAGGTTGTCATGCGCTTTTAGGGTTGGATACACAAAATCTTAATGTGAAAGAACATCACTTTATATTGCCCCTTGTATATGGACCTTTATTATGCAGTCCATCGCTTTTATTGCTTCCATAACAAGTTCGTACAAAGCTTATTTTCTCCGCACTAATAAGTCATGCATATTTAGAGAGCAATTTTTATTGCTTGCACCGATGACAACTTACTTGAAGGATCTTTCTCAATCCATAGGTAGGTATGGTGGACTCTCATGGAAAAAACTAGGTTTAAGGATATTTGGAAGCACAAGTAGTATCTCTACTTAGTGCAAGGAATGTTGGCTAGCATGAGGGGGAAAGGCAAGCTCAACATGTTTGAATGATCCATGACAATATACTTTAACTGAGATGTCGAAAAACATAAACCATTACGTTGTCTTCCTTATCCAACATCAACTCTTTAGCATGTCATACTTAATGAGTGCTCCCAATTATAAAAGATGTCTAGGATAGTGTATTTATATGTGAAATCTCTCTTCCTTAAATATTCTTTCATGAATTGTTCAAATGACCAATAGAATGCTTGCTAACCTTCAATAGATTTACAACCTCTACTTCTTAGATGTGAAGTCATTACTCCCCAAGGGATAAGCAAATGAGACATATATAATTTTAGATTTATGACAATCAACTCATTCAACAATTTACTCATAGGAAATAAGTGAAGCACACGAGTAAATGAAAAACTACTCCAAAAAGATATAAGTGAAGAACAATGAGTAGCTAAATAAATATGTAACTATGTGAACACTCTCTATCATTTAAGAATTTCAGACCTTGGTATTGTATTCAAACAGCAAGCAAAACAAAATAAAATGACATTGCAAGGATAGCACAACTCATGTGAAGAAGAAAAAACTTAGGCTCAACCGATACTAACCGATAGTTGTTGAAGAAGAAAGGTGGGATGCCTACCGGGGCATCCCCAAGATTAGATGCTTGAGACTTCTTGAAATATTATCTTGGGGTGCCTTGGGCATCCCCAAGCTTGAACTTTTGTGTCTCCTTAATTCCTCTCATATCATGGTTTCTCTATTTCTCAAAAGGGAAGAACGAAGACGAAAGAGGGGATGCCATCCGGGGCATCCCCAAGCTTAGGCTCTTGGTTGTCCTACGATATTACCTTGGGGTGCCTTGGGCATCCCCAAGCTTAGGCTCTTGCCACTCCTTATTCCATAGTCCATCAAATCTTTACCCAAAACTTGAAAACTTCACAACACAAAACTCAATAGAAAACTCGTAAGCTCCGTTAGTATAACAAAATAAAACAACCACTTAGGTACTGTAATGAACTCATTCTAAATTCATATTGGTGTAGTATCTACCGTATTCCAACTTCCCTATGGTTCATACCACATAATACTAGCCATAGATGCATCAAAATAAGCAAACAACACATAGAAAACAGAATCTGTCAAAAACAGAACAGTCTGTAGTAATCTGTATCAAACTTATACTTATGGAACTACAAAAATCCTACCAAATTAGTAAGTCCTAAGTAATTTGTGTAAAAATACAGAGCAAAAAGAATCAGACCATAATCACGTTTCTGTGAATTAAAAAAACTAATTTACTGGGTGCAAAAGTTTCTGATTTTCAGCAGGATCAACACCACTATCACCGTAAGCTATCCTAAAGGTCTTACTTGGCACTTTATTGAAACAGAAGCTATAAAACATGATTATTACAGTAGCATAATCATGTGAACACACAAAAACAGTAAGGATAAATATTGGGTTGTCTCCCAACAAGCGCTTTTCTTTAATGCCTTTCTAGCTAGGCATGATGATGACAATGATGCTCACATAAAAAATAAAATAAGAACTGAAACATAATGGGAGCATCATGAAGCATATGACTAGCACATTTAAGTCTAACCGACTTCCTATGCATAGGGATTTTGTGAGCAAACAACTTATGATAACAATAATCAACTAGCATAGGAAGGTAAAACAGGCATAGCTTCAAAATTTTCAACACATAGAGAGGAAACTTGACATTATTGCAATTCCTACAAGCATATATTCCTCCCTCATAATAATTTTCAGTAGCATCATGAATGAATTCAACAATGTAACCAGCACCTAAAGCATTCTTTTCATGATCTACAAGCATAGAATTTTTACTACTCTCCACATAAGCAAAATTCTTCTCATTCGGAATAGTGGGAGTATCATAAAGGACTTGAACACTAAAAATTGTTTCCACATTAAAAGAGTAATGTTCAGAAAAAGGGTAATCATAATCATGACAAGATTTGTAAATATAATCATCACTACTTTTTATAGCATAAGTTTCATCACAATAATCATCATAAGTAGCAACTTTGTTCTCATCATAATCGATTGAAACCTCTCCCAAGATATTGGAATCACTAAATAAAGTTGACACTCTTCCAAATCCACTTTCATATTCATCACAATAAGATTCAACATCCTCCAAAATAGTGGGATCACTAATTCCTAAAGTTGACACTCTTCCAAACCCACTTTCATCAATATAATCATCATAGGTAGGAGGCATGCTATCATCATAACAACTTTGCATATCAAAACTTGGGATGCTAAAAATATCATCTTCACTAAACGTAGCATCCCCAAGCTTGGTACAAACATTAATTCCAGCAAATATATTCTCAAATATTTCATCCTCATCAAACATAGCTTCCCCAAGCTTGGACCCTTTCATATCATAAGCATAATCACTCTCATCATTAAAAATATTGATAGCACCAATAGTATAGCAATTATCATCATCACAATGAGTAGTAGGAGCAACATCATTTGGGAGGGATACCTTTCTACCTTTGTTGCTCCTTCTTTTCTTTTTCTTCTTCATATTATGTGTGGGTTCAACCTTCCTCTTTGAGCTCCTTATTGATGAGATTGGTTGAATAGAAAGCTCCTCCTCGTTACCTGATTCATCATGAGAAATAATAGGAGGATATTGGGAAGTCTCTTCCCTTTCATTAGTATTTTCATCATCTTCTATTTGCTTTCTTTTCTTTAGGTAATTGGCAATATAAGGATTTTCAATGCAATTCTCCTCACAAAACAAATAAATCTTTTCTAGATCAATATCAAGAAAATGCATAAGATTAAATTTTGGAATAGGCTTAGTTAAACGTTTCAACTCTTCACAACCCAAAAGCAACCTAAGTTCATTTTAATGAGAAAGGGAGATCAAATCATCACAATTTTTGGACACGATCCGATCATGAAACAATTTGCATTGGAGATGTAAATGATCTTGTTTATTGCAAAATTCACAACGGAAAGGATATCTTAAATTCTCCGCACTCTTAGCTAGCCTTTCTTGCAACTTCTTAGTTTCTAAATATTTATGCCTCTTGCAATATATATCTTCTCTATTTGGTGTGTTTATGCAAATATGCACTCCACAAAAGTTGACATACTCATAAGATATATTTTCATCATGACTAAAGCAATCATCATTAATACTAAGGATATTCAATGAGTTCATACTAACAACATTGCAATCATGCTCATCATTCAAAGATTCAGTACCAAGCATTTTAGAGCATTCTTCTTCTAGCACTTGAGCACAATTTTCCTTTCCATCATACTCACGAAAGATATTAAAAAGACGAAGCGTATGAGACAAACTTAACTCTATTTTTTTTGTAGTTTTATTTTATAAACTAAACTAGTGATAAAACAAGAAATAAAAATATTTGATTGCAAGATCTAAAGATATACCTTCAAGCACTCACCTCCCCGGCAACGGCGCCAGAAAAGAGCTTGATGTCTACTACACAGCCTTCTTCTTATAGACGTTGTTGGGCCTGCAAGTGCACAGGTTTGTAGGATAGTAGCAAATTTCCCTCAAGTGGATGACCTAAGGTTTATCAATCCGTGGGAGGCATAGGATGAAGATGGTCTCTCTCAAACAACCCTGCAACCAAATAACAAAGAGTCTCTTGTGTCCCCAACACACCCAATACAATGGCAAATTGTATAGGTGCACTAGTTCGGCGAAGAAATGGTGATACAAGTGCAAAATAGATAGTAGATAAAGGTTTTTGTAATCTGAAATAATAAAAACAGCAAGGTAACTAAAGGTAAAGAGCGTAAATGGTATTGCAATGATAGGAAACAAGGCCTAGGGTTCATACTTTCACTAGTGCAAGTTCTCTCAACAATAATAACATAGATAGATCATGTAACAATCCCTCAACATGCAACAAAGAGTCACTCCAAAGCCACTAATAGCGGAGAACAAACGTAGAGATTATGGTAGGGTACGAAACCACCTCAAAGCTATTCTTTCGGATCAATCTATAAAAGAGTTCGTACAAGAATAACACCTTAAGACACAAATCAACCAAAACCCTAATGTCACATAGATACTCCATTGTCACTTCAAGTATCCGTGGGCATGATTATACGATATGCATCACACAATCTCAGATTCATCCAACCAACACAAAGTACTTCAAAGAGTGCCCCAAAGTTTCTACCGGAGAGTCGAGAACGTGTGCCAACCCCTATGTGTAGGTTCATGGGAGGAACCCGCAAGTTGGTCACCAAAACATACATCAAGCGGCACGTGATATCCCATTGTCACCATAGATAAACACGGCCAGACATAAATAAGGTGTTCTCAAAGTAAAGACTCAATCCGATAAGATAACTTCAAGAGGGAAACTCAATTCATCACAAGAGAGTAGAGGGGGAGAAACTGTAACGCCCCAGATTCGATGCGCCAGGTGTCCTTCAGTTATTCGCCGTTGTTGCCATGTCATTTGCTTGCGTGTTGCACTTTGCCATGTCATCATATGTATTTCATATCATGTCATCATGTGCATTTCATTTTGCATACGTGTTCGTCTCATGCATCCGAACATTTTCCCCGTTGTCCGTTTTGCAATCCGACGCTCCTATGTCATCCGGCGTTCCCCTTTTGTCTTCTGTTGTGAGCGGGTATTAAACTTTCTCGGAATGGCCCGAGTCTTTCCAAGCAGCCTTGGTATAGCACCGGTAGACCGCCTGTCAAGTTTCGTGCCATTTGGAGGTCGTTTGGTACTCCAACGGTTAACCGGGTAACCGTAAAGCCCTCTTTTGTTGCAGCCCAACACCCCTTCCAAAGTGGTCCAAAACCCATCTAACTCCCCCGCATCCTCTCGGTCGTTCGATCACGATCGCGTGGCCGAAAACCACTCCTTATTTGGACTCTCCTAGCTCCCTCTACCTATAAATATGTGTCCCTCCCCGTCCAAAAACGCAGATCAAACCCTAGCCTCTTCCCCTGCGCGCCGCCGGACATGTCCGCCGGCCACATCACTCCGGCCAATGGCAGCTCGCCACGTCACTCCGCTGCCGCTCCAGCCCACTCCCGCGCCGCCATGTGGCCCAGCCACCGCGCCCCGCAGCCGGCCCGCGCGAGCCCATCGCGGGCCCGCCGAGCCCATCCGGCGCCGCCCCGCGCC
>NC_041391.1:144430411-144436645 GCF_002162155.2 Triticum dicoccoides
CAGCTCCCCCGAGCGCCGCCCCGAGTCGCCGCCGGTCCCGCCGGACCCCGCTCCGCCGCCCGACGTCCTTGCCCCGAGCGCCGACGGGCTCCTCCGCTGCCCAGTGCCCCACCGCCGGCGAGCTCCACGCCAGACCCGCCGGCGCCTCGCCCTCCACGACCTCGCGCCCGCGCCGCCCTTCGGCTCCCTCGCCGCCGGCCTCCCTCCGGTGCCGGATCCGGTCGGGAGCGACCGGATCTGAACCTCCCCGGGCCTCCCCGCCACCTCCGGCGCCAACTCCGGCGAGCTCGCGCTGCCATCCTCGATCCCCGCGCTGCCATTGACTTTTGCCCCGAGGTGAAAATCCTCTAAGTCCTAGATTTTTGTCATTATCATGCCATGTTCATCATGCTGCATCTCTGCATCCGTAGCTCCGTTTTGTGCGTGTAATATGTCAAATTGTTCGTCTCGACGAGTACTTCATTTCAATCCATTGCATCATTTTCATTTGAGTTCATCTTGGTGCCCGAAATGCTGTTGGAAGAGTGCACGTTGATGTTAATCTGCTGAAACTGTTATAACTTGCTCATTTATCATTTTTGCCATGATTGATGTGTGCATCCTATGAGGTTGATGTCTACATGTGTTTTGATCTATGCCATGCCATCTTTACAGGGGTGTATACCATGTATTTTTGTGAGTTGTGTGCTGAGTGTATCAAGCTTGCTAAGTAGGGTAGTTGCTGTTGCTGTTTTCCTGACAGATTCTGTTATATTTTGTTGCTATATTAACATGCTTCTATTAGTCATTTCGTGCATAATCTGGAGATGCTCTATAAACATGTTTTGATCTACATGTCATGACCTATCCATTCATGCCCTTAGTTGCAATTATAGCCTGCTGGAACATGTTGTTATCTTGCTCTAAAGTTGCTTGATAATGTTGCTGTCAGCCTATTTACTTTAAGTTCAATATTTCCATGATTGTTTACTAGTGATACATGCACCCTATGACCTTAGCTTCATAAACATGTTTTCTTACTGTTGGTCGCCTTGCCATGCCATGTCTTGCTCTGTGGTGAGTGGTTCAAGCTCACAAACATGCCTACTTATTGTTGTTCCTGCCATGTTTGAATCTGTAATATAACTTGCCATGTTTACATGGGTGCCATCATATTTCCCGTGCCCTTTTGGCTCATGGTCAGTAAGGGACTTTTGATCTATGCAATTAGTAGATTCATGCCATGCCTTTGTTTGCCATGATATGTTCCTGTAACATGTTGTTTGCTTGCTCTAAACATTGCAACCTGATGTTATTTCCTGATAAGTCTGAAACTGTTATTATTTGCAATCTTACCATGTCCTTTTGAGCATGTTCTAGTTGTTTCTGGAGATAGCTCCGTGTTCATGTTTTGTTATGCCTTACCTGTACTTCATGCCCATGCCTTTTGTTCCGATGTTGGGATGCTGTAGCTTATTGTTTTGATGCTTGCAAGATGCCTAGTTGCTGTTATGGACAGATTGTTGTTATGACTTGTATAGTGTGTGTGTGTTGAACCGTTGCTCCGTTTTGAGTGTGCCTTGATGTGTTATTCTTGTTTGCATCATCTCTTGCCATGAGTAGTTTCATGTAGACTTTGTCATGCATCATGCTTGTTGTGCATCATGTCTTGTTCATGTGTGGTGTGTTTACTATGTTGTGTGCTTCTTCTCGATAGTTCCCGTTTCGTTGCGATCGTGAGGATTCGTTCATCTACGTGTGGTTCGTCTTCGTGGCTTCATATTCTTCATGGACTCGTTCTTCTTTCTTGCGGGATTTCAGGCAAGATGAACGCTACCCTGGATCTCACTACTATCATTGCTATGCTAGTTGCTTCGTTCTATCGCTATGCTGCGCTACCTATTACCTGTTTATCAAGCCATCCCATATTGCCATGAACCTCTAACCTTTGACACCTTTCCTATGCAAACCATTGATTGGCTATGTTACCGCTTTTGCTCAGCCCCTCTTATAGCGTTGCTAGTTGCAGGTGAAGTTGAAGATTGCTCCATGGTGAACATGATTTTGGTTGGGATATCACAATATCTCTTATATTATTAATGCATCTATATACTTGGTAAAGGGTGGAAGGCTCGGCCTTATTCCTGGTGTTTTGTTCCACTCTTGCCGCCCTAGTTTCCGTCATACCGGTGTTATGTTCCCGGATTTTGCGTTCCTAACGCGGTCGGGTGATTTATGGGACCCCCCCTGACAGTTCGCTTTGAATAAAACTTGTCCAGCAAGGCCCAACATTGGTTTTACCATTTGCCTCACCACCACCTATATTTCCCTTGGGAGTAATTAACCCAAGGGTCATCTTTATTCAGCCCCCCCCGGGCCAATGCTTGTCTAAGTGTTGGTCCAAACTAGAGCACTTTGCAGCGCCCCCTCAGGGAAACTTGAGGTCTGGTTTTAGTTGTACGGACTGCTCATCCGGTCGTGGCCTGAGACGAGATACGCGCGGCTACTATCAGGATGTCGGCACGCCGGAGGCTTTGCTGGTCTTGTTTTACCATTGTCGAAATGTCTTGTAAACCGGGATTCCGAGACTGATCGGGTCTTCCTGGGAGAGGGTCTATTCCTTCGTTGATCGCGAGAGCTTGTCATGGGCTAAGTTGGGACACCCCTGCAGGGTATAAACTTTCGAGAGCCGTGCCCGCGGTTATGTGGCAGATGGGAATTTGTTAATGTCCGGTTGTAGATAACTTGACACCAGATCCGAATTAAAATGCATAAACCGTGTGTGTAGCCGTGATGGTCTCTTCTCGGCGGAGTCCGGGAAGTGAACACGGTTTCTGTGTTATGATTGATGTAAGTAGGTGTTCAGGATCACCTCTTGATCATTGCTAGCTTCACGACTGTTCCATTTGCTCTCTTCCCGCTCTTACTTGCGTATGTTAGCCACCATATCATGCTTAGTCGCTGCTGCAACCTCACCACTTTACCCTTCCTTTCCCATTAAGCTTTGCTAGTCTTGATACCCATGGCAATGGGATTGCTGAGTCCTCGTGGCTCACAGATTACTACAAAACAGTTGCAGGTACAGGTTGTGCGATGATCTTGACGCGAGAGCGATGCTTGCTTGTTTTGGAGTTCTTCTTCTACTTCTTCTTCGATCAGGGGATAGGTTCCAGGTCGGCAGCCTGGGCTAGCAGGATGGATGTCGTTTGAGTGTCTGTTTGTGTTTCATCCGTAGTTGGATGATGCTCTCATGTATTGTATTGTTGTATTCGTGTGGCATTGTATGCCTCTTGTATGTATCCCCACTATTATGTAATGTTGCTGTAATGATATCCACCTTGCAAAAGCGTTCCAATATGCGGGTCTATCCTTGGTGGGACCTTCGAGTTCCTTTTGGATAGGGTCGCATATTGGGCGTGACAAGTTGGTATCAGAGCCTCGACCGACCCTAGGAGCCCCCCTTGATTGATCGTGTAGTCTGGCCGTTGTTGAGTCTAGAAGAAAACAGTTTTCGGAGTCTAGTTATATCGGAGAGTAGGAATTCTTTTTACTCCTCTGTCCCTTCATCGCTCTGGTGAGGAATCTTGACGTAGGCGTTTTGAATAACTTCTCTTCCCTTTCAAATTTTCTTTAGGATCACGCAGTTGGTTTTCGATCGTTGTTCCTCAGCTCCTTGCATCCGGTGCACTTCTCGAACCTCTTTGTCTTTCGTGAGATCAGTCCTCAGTTGTTTTTTCCCACCCGCCCACCCTTCTTCCTCTCAGAACCGGAGTCCCTAATCGAGTATCCATCCTACTCGTGCGAAGTCTTTGCCTTCTTTCCTCAATGATTTCAACCGGTGTTTTCTCTTCAAGATATTCGTTGGTTCCCCATTCCAAGTTGTCTTTGTTTTTCCCGCCCTCCCACCCTCTTCTTCCTGGAGTTTGAGTCTTTTTCGACCATCAATTCCATTCGTGTGGAGTCTCTTCATTCTTCCCTCAATTATTTCAACCGGCGAATTCTCGTCTCGTTTGACATTCATCATCTCTTCTTCTTCTCTGGTGGACTTAATGCAAGTTTTTCGGTGTTGATCGTATTCTTTTCCTCGGCTCAAGTGTTTTCCCTGCTCGTTCGCCTTTCGCCAGTTTACCCTTCCGGAGTGTTCAAGACATCTCAAGAGATTCGTCTGTGTTGCAATTAATTCGAGGTTGTCACCTCATTCAAATATTTCAATTGTTCCGGTGCATCATCTATCTGTTCTACAATCCTTTTCAACGGTGTTTTTTTTCTTCAGTGGGCCTAACCCACAGGTCTTTTCCCAGGATCTTACCCGACTCTTCTAATTCCCCCAGAGTTATTCGAAATTCTTTTCAAAGTGTGACGTAAGAATGGATTCCATCAGTCACATGCCTTCTCCAAGATCGCTTTCAAATTCTTTTCATCTTTGGTTCAACCCTTCCTCTTTTTCATTCTCCCGGAGTATCTCAGTAATTTGGTGGTATTTTCCGTCGTCATTTGAAGACCGAAGAAGAGTTTTCCTCTAAATCTTGCCCGTTCTCCCGAAGATTCGTGGTTCTAGCTTCTTGTTATCCTCTCGTTTTATTCCATTTGTCAGTTATTCTTTTCTCCCATCCGGAGTATGTCAGGAGTTGTTTTCCATTTCTTTTCATCGGAGGCCATCATTCCAGTTATTGTTCTCTATTTATCCTGGTGCTTCGTTCAAGTGTTCGTTAATCAGCTCATGATTCTCTTTGTTCTTTTGCAGCTAAATCCTCTCTAGCATATTTGTTCCACTAATTCTTCCCGGTGATTCAGTCTTTTCATCAATCATTTTCAAATTCTTACGATGGTTCATTCAAGATTCTTATTCCTTGATTATCTTTTTAATCCATTCGTTCTTTTCAATCCTACCGGTGGTTCATGAAGACCTTATCAAGTTCACGATATGTCACTTCTCAATCCTTTTCAAGAAGAATAAGTAGTATGAAAAATCCATTGCTTGTCATCAATTTAATTTGATGAAGGATAAGCATACAATAAATCTTATTCTTATTTCATCCAAGTGAGTAATCCTTTTTCTTCGGAGTTTGTTCTTGTTGAATAAATTCTAGTTCCAAGTGTTTTCATCTTTTCTTTTCTGGAGTTCAATTTTCCTCGGCCATCTGGTCGGAACCTCCTCCTAAATCACCGCAAGGCTCTTCTTATTGTTTCATCGTTCATTCTATCTCATCATCCTTTTGTTACCGGAGTTCTTCATGGCGATTCTTCATGATTTAATTCATTCTTCAAGAGTTCATCAAGTGCCATTCCATCCTCTCAAGTTCGTTCTAATCCTCCCATTTTCAACCAGAGTGCTGCCTAAATCCTTTCATTCTTATTCATTTCTTTTCTCATTCTAACCACTCCGGTTAGAACGAGTGATTTCATAGTCTATCTGATTCCGTGAGTTTTTGATTCTCGTCATTCTCGCAGTTCCCCTATTCTTCTCGAGTGCTCTCGATTCTTTGCTTCTTCTCTTGAGTTCTTGTTTCACCTCATCCATTTTCTCTTCCATCTCGGTCCTAAGATCTCGGGACGAGATCTCTTGTTAGTGGAGGAGTATTGTAACGCCCCGGATTCGATGCGCCAGGTGTCCTTCAGTTATTCGCCGTTGTTGCCATGTCATTTGCTTGCGTGTTGCACTTTGCCATGTCATCATATGCATTTCATATCATGTCATCATGTGCATTTCATTTTGCATACGTGTTCGTCTCATGCATCCGAACATTTCCCCGTTGTCCGTTTTGCAATCCGACGCTCCTATGTCATCCGGCGTTCCCCTTTTGTCTTCTGTTGTGAGCGGGTATTAAACTTTCTCGGAATGGCCCGAGTCTTGCCAAGCGGCCTTGGTATAGCACTGGTAGACCTCCTATAGAGTTTCGTGCCATTTGTAGGTCATTTGGTACTCCAACGGTTAACCGGGTAACCGTAAAGCCCTCTTTTGTTGCAGCCCAACACCCCTTCCAAAGTGGCCCAAAACACATCTAACTCACCTCCATGCTCTCGGTCGTTCGATCACGATCGTGTGGCCGAAAACCGCTCCTCATTTGGACTCTCCTAGCTCCCTCTACCTATAAATATGTGTCCCTCCCCGTCCAAAAACGCAGATCAAACCCTAGCCTCTTCCCCTGCGCGCTGCCGGACATGTCCGCCGGCCACATCACTCTGGCCAATGGCAGCTCGCCCCGTCACCCCGCCTCCACTCCCGCCCACTCCCGCGCCGCCATGTGGCCTAGC
>NC_041391.1:144436982-144441131 GCF_002162155.2 Triticum dicoccoides
GGGCGTTGTCCCGGCCGCCGCCGCCGCGCCCAGCTCCAGCGAGCGCCGCCCCGAGTCGCCGCTGGTCCCGCCGGACCCCGCTCCGCCGCCCGACGTCCTTGCCCTGAGCGCCGCCGGGCTCCTCCGCCGCCCAGTGCCCCGCCGCCGGTGAGCTCCCCGCCAGACCCGCTGGCGCCTCGCCCTCCACGACCTCGCGCCCGCGCCGCCCGTCGACTCCCTCGCCGCCGGCCTCCCTCCGGTGCCGGATCCGGTCGGGAGCGACCGGATCTGCACCTCCTCGGGCCTCCCCGCCACCTCCGGCGCCAACTCCGCCGAGCTCGCGGCGCCATCCTCGATCCCCACGCCGCCGTTGACTTTTGCCCCGAGGTGAAAATCCTCTAAGTCCCAGATTTTTGTCATTATCATGCCATGTTCATCATGCTGCATCTCTGCATCCGTAGCTCCGTTTTGCACATGTAATATGTCAAACTGTTCGTCTCGACGAGTACTTCATTTCATTCCATTGAATCATTTTCATTTGAGTTCATCTTGGTGCCCGAGATGCTGTTGGAAGAGTGCATGTTGATGTTAATCTGCTGAAACTGTTATAACTTGCTCATTTATCATTTTTGCCATGATTGATGTGTGCATCCTATGAGGTTGATGTCTAAATGTGTTTTGATCTATGCCATGCCATCTTTCCAAGGGTGTATACCATGTATTTTTGTGAGTTGTGTGCTGACTGTATCAAGCTTGCTAAGTAGGGTAGTTGCTGTTGCTGTTTTCCTGACAGATTCTGTTATATTTTGTTGCTATGTTAACATGCTTCTACTAGTCATTTCGTGCATAATCTGGAGATGCTCTATAAACATGTTTTGATCTAAATGTCATGATCTATCCATTCATGCCCTTAGTTACAATTATAGCCTGCTGGAACATGTTGTTATCTTGCTCTAAAGTTGCTTGATAATGTTGCTGTCAGCCTCTTTACTTTAAGTTCAATGTTTCCATGATTGTTTACTAGTGATCCATGCACCCTATGACCTTGCTCTTGCCATGCTTAGCTTCATAAACATGTCTTCTTACTGTTGGTTGCCTTGCCATGCCATGTCTTGCTCTGTGGTGAGTGGTTCAAGCTCACAAACATGCCTACTTATTGTTGTTCCTGCCATGTTTGAATCTGTAATATAACTTGCCATGTTTACATGGGTGCCATCATATTTCCCGTGCCCTTTTGGCTCATGGTCAGTAAGGGACTTTTGATCTATGCAATTAGTAGATTCATGCCATGCCTTTGTTTGCCATGATATGTTCCTGTAACATGTTGTTTGCTTGCTCTAAACATTGCAACCTGATGTTATTTCCTGATAAGTCTGAAACTGTTATTATTTGCAATCTTACCATGTCCTTTTGAGCATGTTCTAGTTGTTTATGGAGATAGCTCAGTGTTCATGTTTTGTTATGCCTTACCTGTACTTCATGCCCATGGCTTTTGTTCTTATGTTGGGATTCTATAGCCTATTGTTTTGATGCTTGCAAGATGCCTAGTTGCTGTTATGGACAGATTTTTGTTATGACTTGTATAGTGTGTGTGTGTTGAACCGTTGCTCCGTTTTGAGTGTGCTCTATATGGAACTTGCTTGATTTTGCATGTAGCTTCATATTATCATGTTGCATCCTTGTTTTGGTGTGTTTTCTTGTTGTTTGGTATGCATTTAGCATCAATGCCATGCTTAACTTGTTTTGCTCATATCTTCTAGGCCGTAGCTCCGAATGTAATGAACTTTATATGTAACTTGACTAGAATTTCGTGTAGATCCTCTTAGTGCTATTTAACTTGCTGTTTAACAGCTTGAACATAAGGTTTGTTCAGATCTGGACCAATTTCGAAATTTGCATATGAGGACTTACCGGAATTGTTATATGTTGTTCCCGGCCTCATTTAAACTTGCCTTGATGTGTTGTTCTTGTTTGCATCATCTCTTGCCATGAGTAGTTTCATGTAGACTTTGTCATGCATCATGCTTGTTGTGCATCATGTCTTGTTCATGTGTGGTGTGTTTACTATGTTGTGTGCTTCTTCTCGATAGTTCCCGTTTCGTTGCAATCGTGAGGATTCGTTCATCTACGTGTGGTTCGTCTTCGTGGCTTCATCTTCTTCATGGACTCGTTCTTCTTCCTTGTGGGATTTCAGGCAAGATGACCGCTACCCTGGATCTCACTACTATCATTGCTATGCTAGTTGCTTCATTCTATCGCTATGCTGCGCTACCTATTACCTGTTTATCAAGCCATCCCATATTGCCATGAACCTCTAACCTTTGACACCTTTCCTATGCAAACCATTGATTGGCTATGTTACCGCTTTTGCTCAGCCCCTCTTATAGCATTGCTAGTTGCAGGTGAAGTTGAAGATTGCTCCATGGTGAATAGGATTTTGGTTGGGATATCACAATATCTCTTATATTATTAATGCATCTATATACTTGGTAAAGGGTGGAAGGCTCGGCCTTATGCCTGGTGTTTTGTTCCACTTTTGCCGCCCTAGTTTCCGTCATACCGGTGTTATGTTCCCGGATTTTGCGTTCCTAACGCGGTCGGGTGATTTATGGGACCCCCCTCATAGTTCGCTTTGAATAAAACTTGTCCAGCAAGGCCCAACATTGGTTTTACCATTTGCCTCACCACCACCTATATTTCCCTTGGGAGTAATTAACCCAAGGGTCATCTTTATTCAGCCCCCCCGGGCCAATGCTTGTCTAAGTGTTGGTCCAAACTAGAGCGCTTTGCAGCGCCCCCTCAGGGAAACTTGAGGTCTGGTTTTAGTTGTACGGACTGCTCATCCGGTCGTGGCCTGAGACGAGATACGCGCGTCTACTAACAGGATGTCGGCACGCCGGGAGGCTTTGCTGGTCTTGTTTTACCATTGTTGGAATGTCTTGTAAACCGGGATTCCGAGACTGATCGGGTCTTCCTGGGAGAAGGTCTATTCCTTCGTTGATCGCGAGAGCTTGTCATGGGCTAAGTTGGGACACCCCTGCAGGGTATAAACTTTCGAGAGCCGTGCCCGTGGTTATGTGGCAGATGGGAATTTGTTAATGTCCGGTTGTAGATAACTTGACACCAGATCCGAATTAAAATGCATAAACCGTGTGTGTAGCCGTGATGGTCTCTTCTCGGCGGAGTCCGGGAAGTGAACACGGTTTCTGTGTTATGATTGACGTAAGTAGGTTCAAGATCACCTCTTGATCATTGCTAGCTTCACGACCGTTCCATTTGCTCTCTTCCCGCTCTTACTTGCGTATGTTAGCCACCATATCATGCTTAGTCGCTGCTGCAACCTCACCACTTTACCCTTCCTTTCCCATTAAGCTTTGCTAGTCTTGATACCCATGGTAATGGGATTGCTGAGTCCTCGTGGCTCACAGATTACTACAACAACAGTTGCAGGTACAGGTTGTGCGATGATCTTGAGGCGAGAGCGATGCTTGCTTGTTTTGGAGTTCTTCTTCTGCTTCTTCTTCGATCAGGGGATAGGTTCCAGGTCGGCAGCCTGGGCTAGCAGGGTGGATGTCGTTTGAGTTTCTGTTTGTGTTTCATCCGTAGTCGGATGATGCTCTCATGTATTGTATTGTTGTATTCGTGTGGCATTGTATGCCTCTTGTATGTATCCCCACTATTATGTAATGTTGATGTAATGATATCCACCTTGCAAAAGCGTTCCAATATGCGGGTCTATCCTTGGTGGGACCTTCGAGTTCCTTTTGGATAGGGTCGCATATTGGGCGTGACAGAAACATCATAAGATCCAACTACAATAGCAAAGCTTGGGATACATCAAGATCGTGCCATAGAGGGAACACGAGAGAGAACACGAGAGAGAGAGAGAGAGAGACCAAACACATAGCTACTGGTACATACCCTCAGCCCCGAGGGTGAACTACTCCCTCCTCGTCATGGAGAGTGCCGGGATGATGAAGATGGCCACCGGTGATGGATTCCCCCTCCGGCAGGGTGTCGGAACGGGCTCCCGAGAGGTTTTTGGTGGCTCCTGAGGCTTGCGGCGGCGGAACTCCCGATCTATCTTTATATTCGTGGTTTTAGGGTACGTAGGCTTATATAGGCGAAAGAAGTCGGTCGGGAGGTGCTCGAGGGGCCCACGAGATAGGG
>NC_041391.1:144441497-144477715 GCF_002162155.2 Triticum dicoccoides
TCTCCAAGCCTCCCAAATGATAATCTTCCAAAAAATCACGTTGCCGAAGGTTTCATTCCGTTTGGACTCCGTTTGATATTCCTTTTCTTCAAAATACTGAAACAACAACAATATGGGCTGGGCCTCCGGTTAATAGGTTAGTCCCAAAAGTAATATAAAAGTGTATAATATAGCCCGTAATCATTCAAAACACATAGTAATATAGCATGAATGCTTCATAAATTATAGATACGTTGGAGACGTATCAGGAATCAAGCATCAATATTCCACACCATACACCCCTCAACAAAATGGTGTTGCAGAGAGGAAGAATCAGACGTTGATGGATGCAGCAAGGACCATGATGGCGGAGTTCAAGTCTTCTTGCAACTTTTGGGCTGAAGCCATCAACACCGCGTGTCATGTATCCAATCGGCTCTATCTCCGCAATGTCTTGAACAAGACTCCATATGAAATACTCACCGGTAACAAGCCCAACCTCAAGTAATTCCAGGTGTTCGGGTGTAAGTGTTTCATTCTCAAGAAAGGTGTTTGTTTGTCTAAATTTGAGGCTAGAGCTCATGAGGGCATATTTGTTGGTTATGGTACAAACTCTCATGCTTACTGTGTCCTCAACAAGTCCTCGGGACTCATTGAGGAGACGTGTAACATGGAGTTTGATGAGAATAACGGCTCCCAAGTGGAGCAAAGTGGTACTTGCGATGTAGGTGATGAAATTCTTCCGCAAGCCATAAGAAGAATGGGTGTTGGTCATATCCTACCCATTGAGGAACCCCTTGTGGCCGAAGGAGAAGGACAATGCTCCACTCAAGTGGAGCCATCACCGACCCAAGACCCACACGCTTCCGAAGAGCAAAGTGAAGACCCTCAACCATGTGAACAAGATCAAGGGAAAGATCAACCTCAAGATGGTGGTGAGCCACCAAGTTATGCCCAAGATTGAGTTCTCCCTTTCGAGAAAGTTCAAGATCAAGAGCAAGCTCAAGATCAAGAACAAGCTCAAGACGACGCTCAAGATGATCAAGTTTGCGCTCCTCTTTTCACACCCGAGGAGGAATTAGAGTGTCGTGCTGCTAAGATTGCTTCCAATATCACAACCAAAGGTCATCTGATGGAGAATGTTGTTGGAAGCCTAAGAAAGGGGGTAAGCACTCGTAGACAATTAGCAAACTATTGTGAACATCATGCGTTTGTTTCTTGTGTCGAACCCCAAAAGGTCTATGATGCGCTCGAGGATCCGGATTGGCTCAATGCCATGCATGAAGAACTCAACAACTTCGAGCACAACCAAGTGTGGGGATTAGTGCGAAGGCCAATGGGGAATCATAATGTCATTGGAACCAAGTGGATATTCAAGAACAAGCAAGATGCTATGGGATCATTGTTCGCAACAAGGCTCGTTTGGTGGCACAAGGCTACTCTCAAGTCGAGGGTATCGAATATGGTGAAACCTTTGCTCCCGTTGCTCGCCTTGAATCTATTCGTTTGTTGATTGCTTATGCTTCTCATCATAATTTCAAGTTGCAACAAATGATTGTGAAGAGTGCTTTTCTTAATGGTCCCATTAATGAGTTGGTGTATGTCAAAGGGTTCGAGGATCCCTATTTCCCCGATCATGTGTACCAACTCGACAAGGCACTCTATGGCCTTAAACAAGCCCCACGTGCGTGTTATGAGCATCTTACCGAGTTGTTGCAAGATCGTGGGTTCGAAATTGGGAAAATCGACCCTACTCTTTTTACTAAGAAGGTCAAAGGGGAGTTCTTTGTATGCCAACTATATGTTGATGATATTATCTTTGGTTCCCCTAACGAAGATTTCAATTAGTAATTTGCCGCTCTCATGACCTCGAAGTTCAAGATGTCTATGATGGGAGAGTTGAAGTTCTTTCTCGGGTTTGAAATCAAGCAATGAAGAGAAGGAACCTTCATCAACCAAGCCAAATACACTCAAGACATGCTCAAGAGATTCAAGCTAAGTGATGTCAAGCCGGCTTATACTCCAATGCCTGTCAAATGCAAACTTGACATAGATCCCAATGGTAAAGTGGTGGATCAAAAGGTATATCGCTCCATGATTGGCTCCCTACTTTACCTTTGTGCATCTAGACCGGATATCATGTTGAGTGTGGGAATTTGTGCACGGTTTCAAGCCGCACCTAAGGAAAGTCACTTTGTGGCGGTCAAGCAAATTTTTCAATATTTGGCTCATACCCCAAACTTTGGCTTATGGTACCCAAGAGGAGCCAACTTCGATCTCTTGGGATATTCGGACTCAGATTGGGCGGGAGACAAAGTGGATAGGAAGTCCACCTCCGAAGGGTGCCAATTTCTTGGGTGCTCTTTAGTGAGTTGGTCTTCTAAGAAGCAAAGTTGTGTATCCCTCTCGTCCACCGAAGCGGAGTATGTGGCTGCCGGTAGTTGTTGTGCTCAACTTCTATGGATGAGGCAAACTTTGAAGGATTACATTGTCACTTGTGATGAAGTGCCTCTTTGGTGTGACAATGAAAGTGCCATCAAGATCTCTCTCAACCCGGTGCAACACTTCAAGATGAAGCATATTGAGATTCGGTATCACTTCATCTGGGATCACATTAGGCGAGGGGAGATCAAGCTCAAGCATGTCAAAACTCATGATAAACTTGAAGATATTTTCATGAAGCCCTTGGATGAAGCAAGATTTTGCGAGTTAAGGCATGAGCGAAATATCATTGATTCGAGCAATGTAGCTTGAACCCTTGCACACCCCACCATACTCAACTTGATATCTTGTTTAGGTGTAGGCATGGACATAGAGGGAGTGTTGTTCTCTCAATGAACTCTCCCTCCCGCATTATGCATAAATTGATGAACTCTTTCACATTAGCCATTTTTGATGGTACTTTTGCTTCAAAGACGAGTTTCGGTCATGGGCCCAAGGATAATTCTTCGTGGTGCCATACCAATTGACTCATACATAGGTGGCTCCGTCCACGGCCCTCTCTTCTTGAGAGTTTTGTTTTGTGTTTTGGTCTTCATTTTCTTTTGCTTCATTTGAGCCGTGTTTGTGTTTGTGTTGCCTCGCGTGCTAGCTCTTGTTGTGTCCGTTTGCATGAAGGTTGCATTGCAAAGGCCATTTCCCTCTCTTTTTGCGAAACTTGTAATTTCTTGGGGGTACGGTACTACCGTGGCAAGCCACGGTACTACCGCAGGAGTGGACTGCTCTGTGCGTGCCCAGATGCGTCCTAGGGATGGTTCTACCACTTCCATCGCGGCCGTAATTTTTTACTGCCGCTGGATGAGTGGTACTACCGCCCAGCGAGTGGTACTTCCGCCCGGGCGGTACTACCACGAGGACCCGCGGTATGGTAACCCACAAGTATAGGGGATCGCAACAGTTTTCGAGGGTAGAGTATTCAACCCAAATTTATTGATTTGACACAAGGGGAGCGAAAGAATATTCTCAAGTATTAGCAGTTGAGTTGTCAATTCAACCACACCTGAAAGACTTAATATCTTCAGCAAAGTATTTAGTAGCAAAGTAGTATGGAAGTAACGGTAATAGTAGCAAAAGTAACAGTAGCAGTTTTGTAGTAATTGTAACAGTGGCAACGGTAAAGTAACTAAGCAAAGATCAATATGTGAAGAGCTCGTAGGCATTGGATCAGTGATGGGTAATTATGTCGGATGCGATTCCTCATGCAATAGTTATAACATAGGGTGACACATAACTAGCTCCAGTTCATCAATGTAATGTAGGCATGTATTCCGAATATAGTCATACATGCTTATGGAAAAGAACTTGCATGACATCTTTTGTCCTACCCTCCCGTGGCAGCGTGGTCCTATTGGAAACTATGGGATATTAAGGCCTCCTTTTAATAGAGTACCGGACCAAAGCATTAACACTTAGTGAATACATGAACTCCTCAAACTACGGTCATCACCGGTAAGTATCCTGATTATTGTCACTTTGGGGTTAACGGATCATAACACATAATAGGTCACTATAGACTTGCAAGATAGGATCAAGAACTCACATATACTCATGAAAACATAATAGGTTCAAATCTGAAATCATGGCACTCGGGCCCTAGTAACAAGCATTAAGCATATCAAAGTCATAGCAACATCAATCTCAGAACATAAGGGATACTAGGGATCAAACCCTAACAAAACTAACTCGATTACATGATAAATCTCATCCAACCCATCACCGTCCAACAAGCCTATGATGGAATTACTCACACACGACGGTGAGCATCATGAAATTGGTGATGGAGGAAGGTTGATGATGACGACGGCGACGGATTCCCCTCTCCGGAGCCCTAAACGAACTCTAGATCAGCCCTCCCGAGAGAGATTAGGGCTTGGCGGCGGCTCCGTATCGTAAAACACGATGAATCCTTCTCTCTGATTTTTTTCTCCCCGAACGTGAATATATAGAGTTGGAGTTGAGGCCGGTGGAGCACCAGGGGGCCCACAAGGCAGGGGGCGCGCCCAGGGGGGTAGGCGCGCCCCCACCCTCGTGGAGAGTGTGGCCCCCTGGTCTTGATTCTTTCACCAGTATTTTTTATTAATTCCAAAAATATTCTCCGTGAAGTTTCAGGTCATTCCGAGAACTTTTATTTCTGCACAAAAATAACACCATGGCAATTCTGCTTAAAACAACGTCAGTCCGGGTTAGTTCCATTCAAATCATGCAAGTTAGAGTCCAAAACATGGGCAAAAGTGTTTGGAAAAGTAGATACGATGGAGACGTATCAACTCCCCCAAGCTTAAACCTTTGCTTGTCCTCAAGCAATTCAGTTGACAAACTGAAAGTGATCAAGAAAAACTTTTACAAAATTGGTTTGCTCTTGTTGTTGCAAATATGTAAAGCCAACATTCAAGTTTTCAGCAAAAATTATGAACTAACCATATTCACAATAACATTTAGGTCTCATGTTTACTCCTATCAATGGCATAATCAACTAGCGAGCAATAATAATAAATCTCAGATGACAACACTTTCTCAAAACAATCATAATATGATATAACAAGATGGTATCTTGCTAGCACTTTCTGAGACCGCAAAACACAAATGCAGAGCACCTCTGAAGATCAAGGACTGACTAAACATTGTAATTCATGGTAAAAGAGATCCAGTCATAGTCATACTCAATATAAATTAATAGTAATGCATGCAAATGACAGCGGTGCTCTCCAAATGCTGCCTTTTAATAAGAGGAGGATTACTCAACATAAAAGTAAAATAGATAGGCCCTTCGCAGAGGGAAGCAGGGATTTGTAGAGGTGCCAGAGCTCGAGTTTTTGAAACAGAGATAAATATTATTTTGGGTGGCATACTTTCATTTTTAACATAACAACCAAGAGATCTCGATATCTTCCATGCTACACATATTATAGGCGGTTCCCAAACAGAATGGTAAAGTTTATACTCCCCCACCACCAACAAGCATCAATCCATGTCTTGCCCGAAACAATGGGTGCCTCCAACTAACAACAATCCTGGGTGAGTGATACGTCCATTTTACATCATGCTTTTATATCGATATTTATTGCATTATGGGCTGTTATTACATGTTATGTCACAATACTTATGGCTATTCTCTCTTATTTTACAAGGTTTATCATGAAGAGGGAGAATGCCGGCAGCTGGGACTCCTAGCTGGAAAAGGAGCAGATATTGGAAACCTATTCTGCACAGCTCCAAAAGTCCTGAAACTCCACGAAAGTCATTTTTGGAATTAATAAGAATTATTGAGAGAAAGAAGTACCAGAGGGGCCCCACACCCTGGCCACGAGGGTGGGGGGCCGCGCCCACTCCTACTGGGCGCGCCCCCTGGTGGCCCTCCGGTGCCCATCTTCTGCTATATGAAGTCTCTTACCCTGGAAAAAATCATAAGCAAGCTTACGGGATTAAACTCCGCCACCACAAGGCGGAACCTTGGCGGAACCAATCTAGGGCTTCGACGGAGCTGTTCTGCCGGGGAAACTTCCCTCCGAGAGGGGGAAATCATCACCATCGTCATCACCAACAATCCTCTCATTGGGAGGGGGTCAATCTCCATCAACATCTTCACCAGCACCATCTCCTCTCAAACCCCAGTTCATCTCTTGTATCCAATCTTTGTACCAAAACCTCAGATTGGTACCTGTGGGTTGCTAGTAATGTTGATTACTCCTTGTAGTTGATGCTAATTGGTTTATCTAGTGGAAGATCATATGTTCAGATCCTTAATGCATATTAATACTCCTCTGATCATGAACATGAATATGCTTTGTGAGCAGTTACGTTTGTTCCTGAGGACATGGGTGAAGTCTTGCTATTAGTAGTCATGTGAATTTGGTATTCGTTTGATATTTTGATGAGATGTATGTTGTCTCTCCTCTAGTGGTGTTATATGAACGTCGACTACATGAAACTTCACCATTATTTGGGCCTAGAGGAAGGCATTGGGAAGTAATAAGTAGATGATGTGTTGCTAGAGTGACAGAAGCTTAAACCCTAGTTTATGCGTTGCTTCGTAAGGGGCTGATTTGGATCCACTAGTTTCATGCTATGGTTAGGTTTACCTTAATAATTCTTTTGTAGTTGCGGATGCTTGCAATAGGGGTTAATCATAAGTGGGATGCTTGTACAAGAAAGGGCAGCACCCAAGCACCGGTCCACCCACATATCAAATTATCAAAGTAACAAATGCGAATCATATGAGCGTGATGAAAACTAGCTTGATGATAATTCCCATGTGTCCTCGGGAGTGCTTTTCTCATTATAAGAACTTGTCCAGGCTTGTCCTTTTCTACAAAAAGGATTGGGACACCTTGCTGCACCTTATTTACTTTCATTGCTTGTTACCCGTTACAGATTATCTTATCACAAAACTATCTGTTACCTACAATTTCAGTGCTTGCAGAGAATACCTTACTGAAAACCGCTTGTCATTTCCTTCTGCTCCTCGTTGGGTTCGACATTCTTGCTTATCGAAAGGACTATGATAGATCCCCTATACTTGTGGGTCATCAAGACTCTTTTCTGGCGCCGTTGTCGGGGAGTGAAGCGCCTTTGGTGAGTGGAACTTGGTAAGGAAATATTTATATAATGTGCTGAAATTTTCTGTCCCTTGTTACAATGGAAACTAATCCTTTGAGGGGCTTGTTCGGGGCATCTTCGCCCCGAACAGTAGAGGAAAGAGTTGCTCCTCAACGTACTGAACCAACTAAAAATGTTTACTTTGAAATTCCTTTGCAGGAGATGGAACATTGCATCCCGATTTACACCTTATCTATGTGGATGAAGTTTGTGGATTATTTAAGCTTGCAGGTATACCCGATGATGTTGTTATGAGGAAGGTCTTCCCTTTATCTTTGAAGGGAGATGCATTGACATGGTATAGGCTATGTGATGATACGGGATCTTGGGATTATAAATGATTGAAATTGGAATTTCACCAGAAGTTCTATCCTATGCATCTTGTTCATCGTGATCGTAATTACATATATAATTTCTGGCCTCGCGAAGGAGAAAGCATCGCTCAAGCTTGGGGGAGGCTTAAGTCAATGTTATATTCATGCCCCAATCATGAGCTCTCAAGAGAAATGATTATTCAAAAATTTTATGCTCGACTTTCTCTCAATGATCGCATCATGCTCGATACTTCCTGTGCTGGTTCTTATATGCTAAAGACTATTGAATTCAAGTGGGACTTATTGGAGAGAATTAAATGCAACTCTGAAGATTGGGGTTCCGACGATGGTAAGGAGTCAGGTATGACACCTAAGTTTGATTGTGTTAAATCTTTTATGGATACCGATGCTTTTCGTGGATTTAGCGCTAAATATGGACTTGACTCTGAGATAGTAGCTTCTTTCTGTGAATCTTTTTCTACTCACGTTGATCTCCCTAAGGAGAAATGGTTTAAGTATAATCCTCCCATTGAAGTAAAAGTAGTTGCACCTGTTACAGTTGAAGAAAAGACTATCACTTGTAATAATCCTATTATTCCTACTACTTATGTTGAGAAACCACCTTTCCCTGTTAGGATAAATGATCATGCTAAAGCTTCAACTGTTGTTCGTAAGAGTAATACTAGAACATATACACCTCCTGAGCAAATTAAAGTTGAACCTAGTATTGCTATAGTTAAAGATCTCTTGGCTGATAATATTGAGGGGCATGTTATTGTTGGGAACGTAGTAATTTCAAAAAAATTCCTACACACACAAGATCATGGTGATGCATAGCAACGAGAGGGGAGAGTGTGTCCACGTACCCTCGTAGACCGAAAGCGGAAGCGTTAGCACAACGCGGTTGATGTAGTCGTATGTCTTCACGATCCGACCGATCAAGTACCGAACGCACGACACCTCCAAGTTCAGTACACATTCAGCTCGATGACGTCCCTCGAACTCCAATCCAGCCAAGATTTGAGGGAGAGTTCCGTCAGCACGACGGCGTGGTGACGATGATGATGTTCTACCGACGTAGGGCTTCGCCTAAGCACCGCTATGATATTATCGAGGTGAATTATGGTGGAGGGGGGCACCGCACACGGCTAAGAGATCTCAAGGATCAATTGTTGTGTCTCCAAGGGGTGCCCCTCTCCCCGTATATAAAGGAGTGGAGGAGGGGGAGGGCCGTCCCTCTCTATGGCGCGCCCTAGGGGAGTCCTACTCCCACCGGGAGAAGGATTCCCCTTTTCCTAGTAGAACTAGGAGCCCTTCCAAGTAGTAGGAGTAGGAGAGAAGGAAAGGGAAAAGAGAACAGAAGGAAGGAGGGGGCGCAGCCCCTCCCCTAGTCCAATTCGGATTAGGCCTTGGGGGGGGGGGGTGAAGCCTCCCCTCTCTCTTTCCCTAAAGCCCAATAAGGTCCATTTACTCCCCGGCGAATTCCTGTAACTCTCCGGTACTCCGAAAAATACCCGAGTCACTCGGAACCGTTCCGATGTCCGAATATAGCCGTCCAATATATCGATCTTTACGTTTCGACTATTTCGAGACTCCTCGCCATGTCCCCGATTTCATCCGGGACTCCGAACTACCTTCGGTACATCAAAACACATAAACTCATAATATAACCATCATCGAACTTTAAGCGTGCGGACCCTACGGGTTCGAGAACTATGTAGACATGACCGATACACGTCTCCGGTCAATAACCAATAGCGGAACCTGGATGCACATATTGGCTCCCACATATTTACGCAGATCTTTATCGGTCAAACCGCATAACAACATACGTTGTTCCCTTTGTCATTGGTATGTTACTAGGCCGAGATTCGATCGTCGGTATCTCACACTACAAAAAAAAGACACATCCGTGACATTTTGGGCCGAACGAATTTTTTTCCTGTCATACATATGACACTTCTATGACGATAATTGTGACAAAACCCGGTATCATCATAGATGTGGTGGGCTCCTACTTCTATGACAAAAAATCATGACAGAAAATGGGCTTTTCGTCCTGGGCGGGCCGGAGACGCAGCTGCATGACATTCTTTGCGCCGTCCATGACAGAAAAAACCGTGGTAGAAGCGAGGGGGAGGAAAATTTTGGGGAGTTGCCGGTTACGGTGGGAGGTCGGGGGAGGAGCGATGCGCGTTTCTCTCGTACACGTACGCGCATGTGTGCGAGGCGTTGGCTCTAACTGAACCCGAGCGAGGCGTTGGCTCTAATTGAACCCGAGCGATTGTACTGCAAGCTACGCGTTACTGAACCCGAGCGATCGATCGATGGCTGTTAACTGAACCCGATGGAGCGATTCCTTCACTACTGCTGCTAACTGAAGCCGACCGATTGGATGAACAGTGAGCGTTGCGGGGGGGTGGGGGGGTGGGGGGGTTGGATGAACAGTGAGCGGTGGCGTTGCCTCTGGATGAACAGGACCCCGTGGTGTGGAGGGCTGGATGAACAGTAGACAGTGGAGGGGTGGCCGTTGAGGGGTGGTTGAACAGGACCCCGTGGTATGGAGGGCTGGATGAATTGTAGACGGTGGAGGGGTGGTTGAACAGTAGCCAGTGGAGTGGCGCGCGGTGGAGGCTGGATGAACAAGAGCCCGTGGAGGCTGGAGGAGGTCGACGGTAGTCCCTGGAGACTGGAGGAGGTCAACGGTGGAGATGAACAGTATCCCGTGGAGTCCCGTTTTGTGGTACGCCACACCCCTCCCGATGAATAGGACCCCCATTTCGACCGTAGGAGGTCCGTTTCGTCCGTTTTACGGTACGCCACACCCCTCCCGATCAACAGGACCCCTGTTTCAACCGCAGGAGGTCCGTTTCCGCCGTTTTGCGGTATGCCACACCCCTCCCGATCAACAGGACCTCCGTTTTGACCGTAGGAGGTCCGTTTCCTCCGTTTTGCGGTACGCCAGGCCCCTCCCGATCAATAGGACCCCGTTTCGAATGTGGCCGGTCGAACACAAGGCCGTTTCCTCCGTTGTGAGGTACGCTAGGCCTTATTTCCATCGCCTATTCCGTCCAAGCCCTCCCGATGAACACGACCACGCATTCCGTTCCGACCCAGCCGGTTGGCTCCCCATGAACCCGACGACGATGCTGTTTCTCTGTTCCGACCCAGCCATGTACGTATGCACGATAGGCGTTCGAGACCCTACCCGTATGTACGTACGTGGCCATATTTTCTTTCTTGCACCCTCGCCGCTGTACGTATGTGTACATGCTACATGCGCGCCTCTACTACGACACGTGCGCGCCTCTACATCCACCAGTATATATGTATGTACACGTTCATGACCAGAATGACAACGCTACGTACGCTTCGACCAGGTGGGTCCCGACTGTCAGGCACTTACTTGCCTGCGAAGATGTAGCTGGTGGGTCCCAGCAGTCAGGGGGGAGAATCGTTTTTTTTTGCCCAGACGCACTTCCTTGCGTGCGAAGATGTAGATGGTGGGTCCTAGCAGTCAGGGGGGAAACATTTTTTTCCCGAAATACTGGTGGCCCGTCTGATGGGTCCCTGCTGTCAGGTAGAGGAATACTTATTTTGCGCGTAATAAGGAGGCACTTCCTTGCGGCCGCCATGGACCCAGCTGTCAGCCTCTCCACGCACGGTACTCTTCCGATGGAAGTCAGTCGTTGACCACATTGACCACACCGCACCGAGAGCACCACAGCGGTGGACGACGGCGAGGCCTAGGAAGGGGACGACGCGGAGCCGGGGAAGACGTAGCAGTGGATGCCCACGCGAAGAGGAGTACGAGGGTGAGGTTGCCGTCACCACAGAATAACAGGGGGTGTGGGTGAGTAGAGGGATGGCCTGGCCAACACTGGGAGTAGTAGGGGGACGGTGAGGCCTCTGCTGCATCGTAGCCGGCCACGGGAGGCAGGAGCACGAGGCACGACCGGCGCTGGTTTGGGCGGCTGGAGCAAGAAGACCGGAGGTTGAAGAAGCACTACGGCCGTTGGATGGACATCATGCGGTCACTGGAGCTAGAATCGTGCATATTATTGACTAAGTTGACAAAGCCCTCCGTCCCCGTCAACTTAGTAGGCCCACAAGTCAGCCTGCCACTATACTGGGTCCCAGCTAACAGGTGGAGTATTCATTTTTTTGTGCGTAATAAGGAGGCACAACCTTGCGTGCGAAGATATAGCTGGTGGGTCCGAGCTGTCAACGGCGGTAATGTTTTTTCAGGAAATACAGAGGCCCTTTCGGTGGGTCCCTGATGTCAGGTGGAGGAATCATTATTTTGCGCGTAATAAGGAGGCATTTCCTTGCATGAGGCCGTGGACCCAGCTATCGGCCTCTCCATGTACAGTCCACTTCAGATGCATGTCGGTCGTTGACCATGTTGACCAGGCCGCGCCGAGAGCACTAGGGCGATGGACGACGGCGAGGCCTAGGAAAGGAATGACACGGAGGAAGGGAAGACTCGGCAGTTGTTTCCCACGTGAAGGGGAGTACGACTGTACGAGGGTTTACTGGTTCGTCTGCCGTCGCCGGAGAATAACAACAGGTGTGGGTGAGTAGAGTGATGGCTAGGCCAGCGATGGGAGTACGGTGGGGCGGTGAGGCCTGCGCGGCAGCAGAGCCGACCGCGGGGAGGAGGGAGCAGGCAGTCCCGCCGGTGCTTGTTTGAGCGGCTGGAGCAGGAAGAGCAGAGATTGAAGAAGCACGACGGCCGTTGGATGGCAATCCAACAGTCACTGCTTGTGCGTCAACCTTTTTTTTAGGAAAGCCTCAAATCTGTGGAAAACAGCATACATCCCATCTGCCATTATTTCTAATAATTTACTGCCCATTTGCTAATTCTTACGGTTTTTTTGGAGCCCATATTCTTTTTGTTAGCATTACAGCCCATACTGTGGCCACGGGTAAAAAATTATACGAAATTTTGCATATTTTGGTGCGGTCCGAACTGTTTTTAATCCCAAAATTTTGACTCACATTCAAACTAATTTTAAAAATAAATGTATATCAATATAAAATCCAACAAATTCTCCACGCATAAAAATTAATGTAATTTAAAATCTCGAAATAAAAAAAAGATATTTGAAACTAATTGCCGGTTTGATGTGTTTTAAAAATGTACAGCCCATTTCTCATTACTGATGGGCCATTTTCTCGGCCAGCCGAATGAAAGCTCTCCTCGTCTTGAAAGATTTGCAGCCCAACAGGCCTAACAAAGCGACTTACTTGGCAAATCACAAAAAAACTGGGCTGTGGCCGTGGACCCAGCTGTCAGCCTCTCCACGTACAGTACTCTTCCGATGGAAGTCGTTCCTTGACCACGTTGACCACGCCGCGCGGAGAGCACCACGGCAGTGGACGACGGCAAGGCCTAGGAAGGGGACGGCATGGAGCCGGGGAAGAAGGGGCAGTGGAAGCCCGTGCTGAGAGGAGTACGAGGGTTCATTGGTTCGGCTGCGGTGTGAGGCTGCCGTCGCCGCAGGGCCTGGCGAGCGGTGGGAATAGTAGGGGGCGGTGAGTCCTCCGCGGCAGCACAGCCGGCCACGGGAGGTAGGAGCATGAGGCTCGACGGGCGCTGGTTTGGGCGGCTGGAGCAAGAAGAGCAGAGGTTGAAGAAGCACTACGGCCATTGGATGGACATCATACGGTCACTGGAGCTAGAATCGTTCATATTGACTAAGTTGACAAAGCCCTTCGTCCCCGTCAACTTAGTAGGCCCGCAAGTCAGCCTCCCACCAAGGTGGGTCCTAGCTTGTAGGGGGAGTATTCATTTTTTTGTGCGTAATAAGGAGGCACTTCCGGTGGGTCCGAGCTGACAGCGGGGGGGGGGGACTTTTTTTCGCGAAATACGGTGGCCCGTCAGGTGGGTCCCAGCAGTCAGGGGACAAACATTTTTTTCGCAAAATATGGTGGCCCGTCCAGTGGGTCCCTGCTATCAGTTGGAGGAATCATTATTTTCCGTGTAATAAGGAGGCACTTACTTGCTGCGGACGTGGACCCAGCTGAGACTCTCCATGTACAGTATACTTCCGATGGAAGTCGGTCCTTGACCATGTTGACCTCGCTGCGTTCCGTTGCATGCATGCGTCCATGGGCGTGGTGCGTCCCCTCTGTCAGCCTCTCACGTACAGTCATCTTCTGATGACTCTCGGTTGTTGACCATGTTGACCACACCGTGCCGAGCGCACCTAGACTGGAATGACCCGGAGATGGGGAAGACGGGGCAGTGGAGTCGCAGATGGAGAGGAGTGGGAAACTTCACTGGTTCGGGTGCGCGGCAGCACAGCTGCGGTGCCGCCCAAGGGAGACGGGAGCAAGAACAGAGGTTGAAGAAGGAGCATGGCTGTTGGATTAACATCCAACGGTCCAGCTGCTAGAATCATTTGTTGATTAAGTTGACAAAGCCGTGCGTACACGTCCGCTTAGCAGGCCCACAAGTCAGTCACCAAATCTGACGGGTCCCAGCTGTCAATGGGATGAATATTTTTTTCGCAAAACAAGGAGGCACTTCCTTCCGTGCGAAGATACAGCCGGTGGGTCCCAGCTGTTAGGTGGAGGAAACATTTTTTTTCCAGCTTAATAAGGAGGAACTTTCCCTGCGTGCGACCATGGACCTCGTGGGTCCCAGCCTTCAGGCTCTCCACGTACAGTCCTCTTCCGATGACTCTCGTTTGTTGACCATGCCGCACCGAACACAGCAAGGCGGTGGACGACGGCGAGGCCCCGGACGGGAACGACTTGGAGATGGGAAAATGCGGCAGTGGAGTCACAGATTGAGAGGAGGAGAAGGGTTATAACTGGTTCTGTTGCAATTCATATCAAACTCATGTTCACAGGACACGTTCATATTCATAGCCAACATTCACTATCAACAACTCAAAAGATTCATATATACACAAGCTCAGCATATCTATGCATCCAAATGATTGATAGATCACACGACAATATTCATACATAATTCACAAAAAGATTCAGATATACACATGTTCAGTATGTTTATGCATCCAAATGATTGAGATCACAACCAATATGATCCATGGACGAACTTTAATTACCTAGGGTACAGACTGGTAAATGGTGTTCAATCAGAGGTACTTCTTGCTAAAATTAGTTCTTGTACGAGTAAACTTTCGAGTACATAAGAGGCAGCACAGACAATCTGAACTTTGCTTGTAGGTTTATCCTCAAATAGTGGCCTTGTGCCGAGGGAGGTTTGAGCAACTTGGCCACTACTTTCATCCAACTAATTTACTGGCTCATCTTGGTCCTGTATCTCGCCAAAATTCTACATTGCAGAAGAGAAAGGAGGCGGTTGAGAAAATGAACCACCCAATTTTTTTGTGCAGTTCAACTGAAATGGAGCATCCTTGGCGTGCAGACTGATTAAGTGTCATATGAATATACGCGTCAACCAACTTGTCTGGAATCTTTAGACTCCATGCCATATAGTTCGCTACCATATGTGCCGATAACCAAAAGGCACAAGTTGGGACCAAAGACTGGACTGCGTTTTTCTGGGCTATGCACCAAACAATATTTTGGCGTTCACTCTCGTAATACTTGGAGTTTGACAATTGGTTGATGCCGGTTGATACTCGAATGAATATAGGCACTTCTTGTCAACATCGATGCTTGTCTGAGTGAACTTTGGAGTACATAGCAGCAGCATAAGTACCTGTCCATCTGATCATTTTGTGCAGTTCTACTGAAATCACCCGATGTAATGATTTGCCTGCGAGTTCAGGCTCCAAATTACTCCTTTATCAAATCGTCAAACAATAGCACAATACCAAATTACCAATACATATGACAGGCACAATAATCAGGATAAAGACCAGTACCAACCTGTGTGAGGTAGCATATCAATTACTATTTCCTTTGACTGGAAGCCGAGATAAGCCAAGCGACTGACAACAAAGGAAGAAAGCAAGCGGAGATTAGCGACTGACAGGAAAGGACGGAAGCTGTCGAGGCAATGAAGCACCCAAATTTTTTGTGCAGTTCCACCAAAATCGAGCATCCCTATTGGCACATATATTGAGAGAGTGAGATTACTGTAATAGTGGGCCTAGTTGATGAAACATACAGTAACAAATAGAAGCACCCTCATTATCTTAATGGGTAAAGTTAGCAACATAGTAGTCTTGCTTAAAGAGAGGTATTAGTTTATTTAATCAATGCCAATTAGCTCAACTCAACACTCAAAGCATTGCCATTTATCATAGGTTGCAAATAGTAGTCACTGTGCAAGAGTAGTCACTGCTCTACTCAACACTCAAATCAACCTATGTGTGGTACGTGAGGTGAGGACAAGAGTAGTCAATGTGCAGCTGAATAAACAAATAGCATCTCATACTGCCAAGCATGCTACTCTAAAAAAACAAATCTGTACATTTCGTAGTCCATCTGAACACATTCTCTTGAGAGTTTCCTCCGGTTCGCTGTTCCATAGTTTTATACCTACATTCCTTTCCTATTCCTCTATTTTCATCAAGACCTATGTTTTCTGCCCATTTATTCCGACCGGAGCCTAAATATTTGGTATAAGGGCATGGGACAGTGGGTGCACCAGCAGTACAACACCATGTACGTAAACAGGGGCATAAAGTGGTGATTCATAGTTTGCTGCCCCGAGAAACAAACATCCAAGAAACATATCTGGGTTGGTCCCATTTTTGTTCACTCTAGCCACCTACTCCTATGTGTGGATAGCAAATCTAGTCCTGGTCATACCACTGTGTACAGCGTTACCCCTATATTTCCCTTTTCGACCAAGAGACCGGTTGGATGACCAGTCTGTACTACTTTTATCCCCTTTCCTTCCTGTTTGTACCAAGTCCGATGTACATACTAAATCCCCCACCCCCACTTTATTTCAATGACAAGTATTTTCGGACGGAGGGAGTACAAGATTCGATTCCATGAAGTAGCTTTACCTCTAACAATAGAAAAAAAAGGTGATGTTGGACCATCCAATCGAGAGGGGCTGAGAGGTAGAAAATGATGCACATGCAGCAACGTAGCGAGCTGGGGAAGTAGAGCTAAGGCAGTTTCGAACGAAGATATACCTGAAGGTTGTCGCGATGTGGATAGGTGGGCGGCGGGAGGCCGGATCCTCCCACAGGCAATGACGAAGGGATCGGAGGACCTCCCGCGCCGACGCTCGGCCAGAGATAATGGTGCGGCCGACAGTGGGTCTCCTCCCTCGCTGTCGACGATGGCCTAAACGCTGCCCCTCCTCCCCTTCACCGGCGGAGGGGGATACGTCCGGATCTGTAACCAGCGGTGAGGATAGAAAGCCAGTGTTTTTTGAAGGGAGAAAGACAGTGTTACTACCCCTATCTTGTTTAGATCTGGAGAGGATGAGAGTGTGTGAATAGAGCAGCCATAGCAAGCAAGCGCGGAGGCTCCAGCCTATATATAAGTAGTGGGGTAGTTTTCCTTTTTCACTCCATCAAAACAATCGTTTAAAATTGTATACTACTACATGCTAGGTCGCGGTTTTTTTAGTTGTTGATTGTTTTTTGAGATAGCTACCCGCTTGTTCCAAGTGGTGTTACGGTGTGCCAGGTCGCACTTTGTATCGTTCAAGTCTGGTACTACAAGTACCTCCATTAAACGAACAACCACCCCCTCGTAAAAATTGTGAACAAGCCCATGACTAAAATTAGCGGAAACGTGGGTTGCCCCAACATGCATTATTATTTATATTTTCTACTCCCTCCGTTCCTAAATATAAGTCTTTTTTATTAGCCACACCTAAGAGAAGAATTTTTTTATTAGTAGTGAACCCCACATGTCATAGACACAAAAATTGTGGCAAGAACCCCTTAGGCAAGCCAAAGTGTGTCTAACAATTTGAGCAACTCAGGTTAGGCAAGTATGGCAAGTGTGGGAAAAGTAATGTGGCAACATAAGACAAACATAGTCACAATTCAAACATCCCCATGATTTTTTGTGACATGCATGAAAATTTGGATAGTTAAATTTATAGTCAAAATTTGGCAAGGTGCATCAAATCAACACTTGCAAGTATCAAAAGGAAAGTCACGGCATGCATGCATGCGTTGTACTCCCTCCGTTTCCAAATATAAGTCTTTTTAGATATTGCAACAAGTGACTACTCCCTCCGTTCCTAAATGTAAGTCTTTTTAGGGATTCCACTACAAACTACATACGGATGTATATAGACATATTTTAGAGTGTAGATTCACTCATTTTGTTTCGTATGTAGTTCATAGTGAAATCTCTAAAAAGACTTATATTTTGGAACGGAGGGAGTACATACGAAGCAGAATATGTCTACTCCTACATACGAAGTAGCCCATTTGAAATGTGTAAAAAGACTTTTATCGAGTGTAGTGCTTTGATGTGTCACGTCAACTCGTACAAGACCGAGAAATTTGATTACTACGACGCCCTCTCCCTCGCGGACTGAGCTCCAGTGCCTTAACTGCACCTGCCTTTGTCTGCATGACAGGTGGGCTAACCACCTGTTGGGCCCACCTGTCATGGACGCAAAGGCAGGAGCAGTAAGTAGAAGCTTTCGCTAGATGCTATCTGAGGGAGTCCTGGACTAGGGGGTGTCCGGATAGCCGAACTATCATCTTTGGTCGGACTCCAAGACTATGAAGATACAAGATTGAAGACTCCGTCCCGTGTCCGGATGGGACTTCCCTTGGAGTGGAAGGCAAGCTTGGCGATACGGATATGAAGATCTCCTACCATTGTAACCGACTCTATGTAACCCTAGCCCTCTCCGGTGTCTATATAAACCGGAGGGTTTTAGTCCATAGGACGAACAACAATCATACCATAGGCTAGCTTCTAGGATTTAGCCTCTCTGATCTCGTGGTAGATCTACTCTTGTACTACCCATATCATCAATATTAATCAAGCAGGAGTAGGGTTTTACCTCCACCGAGAGGTCCCGAACCTGGGTAAAAACATCATGTCCCTCGTCTCCTATTACCATCCGCCTAGACGCACAGTTCGGGACCCCCTACCCGAGATCCGCCGGTTTTGACACCGACATTGGTGCTTTCATTGAGAGTTCCTCTGTGTCGTCACCTTTAGGCCCGATGGCTCCTTCGATCATCAACAACGACGCGGTCCAGGGTGAGACTTTTCGCCCCGGACAGATCTTCGTATTCGGTGGCTTTGCACTATGGGCCAATTCACTTGGCCATCTGGAGCAGATTGAAAGCTACGCCCCTGGCCATCAGGTTAGATTTGGAAGTTTGAACTATACGGCTGACGTCCGCGGAGACTTGATCTTCGATGGGTTCGATCCACAGCCAAGCGCACCGCACTGTCACGATGGGCATGATCTAGCTCTGCTGCTGGACAGTGCCCTGGAGGCCGCACAAGTATCCGCTCCGACCCTTAGCTCAGAGCCGACTGCACCAATCGAGGACGGGTGGCTGGACACCGCCTCGGGGGCTTCTACCTCTACGGCGATAAAGCGGAATACCATCCCTGTCCTTTGCAAAGCTTGTGCCTCCAAGGTGTCGGACTCCTCTCCGGACTCCGAACCATCCGCGCCTCAGCCAATTGAATCCGGTTGGGGCCTGTTATGGAGTTCACTGCCGCGGACATCTTTCAGCACTCGCCCTTCAGCGACATCCTGAACTCGCTAAAGTCTCCCTCTTTATAGGGAGAACCCTGGCCGGACTATGGTCAGGAAGGTTGGGACATGGACGACGAAGAAATTCAACGCCCACCCACCACCCACTTTGTAGCCACTGTCGATGATTTAATCGACATGCTCGACTTTGACTCCGAGGACATCGACGGTATGGACGACGATGCCGGAGACGACCAAGAACCAGCGCCTACAGGGCACTGGAAGGCCACCTCAACTCACGACGTATATATGGTGGATACACCTAACGGAAGCGATAACGAGGAACAACAAGACGCTGCGAAGGATAATTCCCTCGAAAAGGAGTCGAAACGGCGACGTAAGCGCCGCTCAAAGTCCCGCCTCGACAAGGACAGCACCCATACAGACCCAGCCATAGAGCAGGGCGAACCGGTGGACGACGAACATGCCCTCGAGCAACCATCCGAATAGGATAACTTGGATAAACAATCCGTCCCCGGCGAAGACAATAGTCCGGACGATCTCACGCCGGACACATCGTTAGAGCAGAAGAACCTCCACAAAAGGCTCGTCGCCACTGCATGTAGTCTGAAGAAGCAGAAGCGGAAGCTCAAAACAGCGGAAGACGCACTCAGAATGAGATGGAGCAAAGTACTCAAAACCGCAGACAAATACGGCGATAGTCTCCAAACAAAGAGCTACCCGAAGCGCAAACTACTGCCCGAATTTGACGAGGAGGCCGTAGAGCCCCCACAATCAAAGAACAAAGAGGCCGCCTGGTCGGATAGACGACCACATGGCAAACATAGAGCGGAAAGCGGCGCCGTACACAAGCCGGCACGCGATCCACATAAGGATCTGCACCAAAAGGAAGGCCCAGTCAGGTCTATCTATGGGCCAAGAAAGCAAGCTCTAGAAAGCAATGCAACACATCGAGTATTCAAACATCACGGCACACCCAAATATAGGGGCGCTGCACACCCCCTATGTTTCATCGATGAGGTGCTGGATCATGAATTTCCAGCGGGATTCAAGCCCGTAAACATAGAGGCATACGACGGAACAACAGACCCTGGAGTCTGGATTGAGGATTACATCCTGCACATACACATGGCTAGAGGAGATGAACTCCACGCCATAAAATACTTACCCCTCAAGCTCAAAGGGCCAGCCGGACATTGGCTCAAAAGCCTCCCAGAAAATACCATTGGAAGTTGGGAAGAGCTCAAGGATGCGTTTCGGGCAAATTTTCAGGGGACTTATGTCCGCCCTCCGGATCCAGACGATTTAAGTCACATAACTCAACAGCCCGGAGAGTCAGCCCGCAAACTGGAACAGGTTCCTCACCAAAAAGAACCAAATAGTCGACTGTCCGGACGCCAAAGCCTTAGTAGCTTTCAAACACAATGTCCGAGATGAATGGCTGGCCAGACACCTTGGCCAAGAAAAGCCGAGAACAATGGCCGCACTAACAAGCCTCATGACCCGCTTTTGCGCGGGAGAGGATAGCTGGCTGGCAAGATGCAGCACCAGCGATCCAAGTACATCCGAGGTCAGGGATGGAAATGGGAAACCACGACGCAACAAGGACCAGCGCCGGACCAAGGGAAACAGTCCGAAGAGCACGGCAGTCAACGCCGATTCAAAAGCTCCCGACAGAACAACAAAAAACTGCCTCCTAAGGACAACAACGACGAGCTATCCAACCTAAACAAAATCTTGGACAAGATATGCCAAATACACAGTACTCCCGGGAAGCCTGCAAACCATACCCACAGAGATTGTTGGGTTTTCAAGCAGTCCGGCTGACTTAATGCCGAACACAAGGGGCTCGACACACCAAGTGAGGACGATGACGAACCCCACAAGCAGAACACCGAAAAACAAAAGAATTTCCCACAAGAGGTCAAAATAGTAAACTCACTTCAGGTGACAAAAGGGAAAAATAGAGCGGCGCCGACTGAAATATGCGCCGCATGGTCCACCCCAGCGGAGTCCCAACACTGGATGTAAAAACCAATCACCTTCGACCATCAAGATTACTCTGGAAGTATCCGGAATGCAGGATGGACTGCTTTGATATTAGATCCTATAATCGACGGACTAAAATTTACACAAGTCCTAATGGACGACGGAAGTGATATAAATCTGCTATATCAGGACACAATCCGCAGAATGGGGATAGACCCAACCAAAATTTGCCATAGCAGCACTTCCTTTAAAGGAGTGACGCCAGGCCCATACGTCCATTGTACGGGCTCTCTACTACTTGAAGTTGTGTTCGGTTCATCCGACAACTTCCGTGGCGAAAAGTTAGTCTTCCACATCGCCCCATTTAAAAGTAGCTATCAAGCACTATTGGGACGCGAAGCTTTCGCCCGCTTTAACGCAATACCGCATTACGCATCTCTTACACGTAAAATGCCCGGTCCACGCGGCATCATCTCATTAAAGGGAAACTTCGAGTGTTCCTCGAATACGGAAGAACGTGAGACTGCCTTGACAGCCACACACTAATCAGGCTTTGCTGATCAAAGCACCTAAACAGGTCATTCAGACCCCGGACACGGTTAGGCGAGTCCGGCATAAATAAACAAGAGGCTTACTAGCCGCGTACCCCCTTACAAGGGGCTCCACGCATGTACAACAAGAGACAATAAAGCTCAATTTTCTTCATTTTTTGAATCATACTCTGTTTATTTTAAGATACATTTTTCGCACGATCTTTTTTTCCAACTAAGTTCCTCTCTTTTACAGATGAACGCCGTGCTATACCCGTCCAGGATACGGCACAACGGAGACACAGGCGCAGACATGCAGCAGGGACCCGTTGCAAGGATTCTTTTCAGATTAAGACCCTGCATAAACCTTTTTTACTGTCTCTTGTTGTTACACATCCCCCTGTTTCTTGCTATAACCGAGGAGGAGGCTGGCGTTTTGGCATCGGCCGCGTCAGAAATTTTTGCGCGTACCTGGACACTAGGGGCTTAGGCATTGTTCTGCCCGTTTTCATAAAGACCGAATACCTTAGGGAGTGTTCGGCGTCTCGAGTTAGGCCTTATATGCATCAGCTCCGAATCATGTCTTTGGTCAAATGTTGGGTTTGCCCGGCTCCTGTGTTTTGCTGCCTTACGTTCCGCTCTATCGGCTAATGCGGCACCAGGAGAACTACTGCGATTGTGCCCCGGTTCGGCCTGGTGAGCACCTCAGTAGAGAAAGCCGAAAACTGACTGTCATGACTAGTAAATTGTACGTGCTTTGCATGTTATTTAAATATGTGTGCAAAGTTCAATTCACGGATACACGGCTTGCTCCCTTCAAACATGGACATGGTACCTTGCATGTAAAGCTTCATTGAGTTCATTATTGTAGCCATTCTGTTTTGTATATATGTTGCCTAAAAAAAGGGGTTCAGTCCTGTATATAAAGCTTTACATGCTTAGTATTAGTATCTTATACTACACTCAGCTTACTTTGAAACTTCTTGAAAACTTCCAACTTCTCCCTGACATGATTAGTGCGTGCGTTGCGGACGCTCTGCCACTGCCAGTGTGTGTACCTTGACCGGTTACATGCATGAATGGATAACCTTAGGCAAGTGAAACTTTTCCTACATTGGTATATAGTGATGGTTCTAGAAACCAGTGGTAGGTTCACTGGTACTGTAGCTCATACTGTAGCTGCGAATCCCACAATTTTCAGCCATCCGATTGACTCTATCAACGGCTCACATTGCTTTTTGGTTTTGAGATCCAAACATTTAAAACTCATACACTATAGAGTAGTATAGATATAGCGTGAGACTGGTCAACCACTCGATGACCCACCGGAATGTTTAGAATTCCTCCATATTGACGAAGGACCGTTTCCCGGTCAGGCACATACGCGCCCCGAATTCGGAGAGCGCGGTGCCCTTAGGGGCTATATAGTAGCCCCACCATCGAACTCCTATGGCTAAGTGAAAGTGATAAAGCATTATAGTCCGGTTGCCTAGTTTGCTACGCTATCACCTCCTTCACAGGTCCAAGACGTTGGATTAAGTGTGAAAATGCGCTCTTTTTTTGCAAACACCCCCGCACTATGTGCGTGGGGGCTGAAGCCGAAGACTGCCATCTTTCAGGTTATATACACATATACATTAACGGCCGCACAGGAGGTAGCTCAATACTTGAACGCACAAGTATAAAATGCCCTTATATTATATTGAAACATCGTTTCACAAATCATACATGTCATTTGAACATAATATCCTTCGAGCACTGCGTCTCTATTAAACGAGTGCCCTGTAGGACTTCCTCAAAATAGTGCTCGGCAGGTACTCGGATTCTGTCCGAATCCCGGGATGCAACATCGTTGGCCTTCATCTCTGCCCAGTATGTTTTGACACGGGCAAGAGCCATCCGCGCACCCTCTATGCATGCCGACCGCTTCATTGCATTGATATGTTGCACCGCACCAAGGAACTGCTGCACCAAGCCAAAATAACACTTTGGCTCGGGCCTTTTCGGCTACAAATGAGTCACGACATCCTTCATGGCAAGTCCGGACAACCTATTCAGTTCAGCCCATTCGGCCAAACGATCGGTCAATGGAAGCGGACGCTCTGGACTATGGAACTGCGACCAAAAAAGCTCTTCCATTCCGTGATCCTTTTGGCCTCAGAAGTGTGCAACCGCGTCTGCGGCACTCGCCGCCAAATCCAGATAAGAATCCTCCGCACCCCACAGCTGGCCCAATTGAGCATACTTCGGATCCGTGAACTTCCTCCGCAGCAGAAAGGGCTTTCCAGCCGCGATATCCCTGGCTTGACGTAGCTCCTCCTTTATAGCTCTCATCACAGAGCAGGCATCCTTGGCTTCAGCGGTGGTCTTCTTCAGGCCCTCTTGCTCCGCTCGACGTTCTTTTTCAAGAAAATCGCAGCGGTCGGTAGCATTCTTCAACTTCCCTGCCATCTCGGCCATTTCCTCCCTGCTTCGGCAGTGAGCAGCCTGTTCGGCTTTTAGCTCTTCGGCCGCCCTCAAGGCAGCCGCATCACTTTTTCTGGCTTGCTCCTTGACTCGGGCTAGCTTCGCCCGAAGGTTCTCCATAGCAGCGGCACCATCTGCATAAAGCATACATGTTGTAAGGCATGGGCGTCAAGCTCCCTTACCAGGTGTCCACGGAGAAGTCGCATACCTTGTGACTCGTCAAGCCGCTTATTGACAAGCGCGATGTCCGCATCCGCCACGTCAAGTTGCCGCTTCAGTTTGGCAAATTGATCAGTCCGGTTAGCCACCGGAGGCTCCGCCACCTATATAGGACAGGCGACATCTTACAACTGAGATTATGATCCTCTGCGCGCTGTCCCTCTCGACAACGTACCGAGTCTCAGGGGCTACTATCTATACAGGGTGCATTCTATATGCAAAACTGTCAGAAGGTATATCATTTTCATGTACCTCAAACCCCGTCAGTAAACTTCTGACGGCTTCATGCAATCCGCTCTCAGCGGATGAAATCCTTTCAATCACCGTATCCATTAACGCACGGTGATCTTCTGAGATAGATGCTCGCCCGAGCAGATCCTTCAGCTCCTCCGACCATACACCAGTTGGTGCCGGACCTCCTGGCCCCGCCGGACTCGGGGAAACCCTCCGCGATGACACCTTAGGGTCGTCCACCCCGCATGACGGTGCGGAAGATGGAGGCATTTCGCTCTCCATCATCTCCGGACGAAGATCCCCCGAAGATGAGCTCTGCTGAGAAGGGCTGAGATCCGAACTACAAGGTAAAACTTCGGTTATCGTCAGAAATAAAAACATGGATGTACCTTATTACAAACTCCCCTTTCTACTTACGGCTCGCTGGAGGGCTGATTCCCTTGGGGAAATAGTGCGGCCGGGGCTTCTCCTGGCGCAGGACCCTCTGGTGAAGATTTCTTCCCCCGCTTTGAGGCCTTGACCTTCGGATCTTTAGAAGCGGTCCTCTTCTCCCCCTGAAGGGAGGGATTCTCGATCCCCCCTTCCTTGAAAGCCTCCTTTGCGGAGGCAGTAGCTTCCTTGTTCCCCCCTTTGCCCTCTTCCAAAGGTGCGGCCTCCAGCATCTTGGTTAACACAGGATCTGGCGTGGTCTCAGGGAGGGGGGCCGGACACCTTATTAGTTTTGCTTTCGCTATCCACTCCTGTTCAAGGGACAACTCTTTAAAGAGCAAGTCTATGATGAATGTACGGATAGCGTGTCCGGGCACAGGGCTACTTACTTGAGTATCCGGGCGATTGCAGCTCAGACCTGCGTCTTCGGTCAAGTCCGGACACATCTCTTGTGATCCGAAGAACAGTTTATACATCTCCACGGGCGTCGCGCCCATGAAGTGTTGGAGAGCTCGTGGTCCCTCCGGGTTAAATTCCCACAGGCGGAGGGGGCGACGTTTGCAGGGCAGAAGGCGCCGAATCAGCATGACCTGCGCCACTACGACCAGATTGATCTCTCTCTCTTGGAGGTCTCGAATACGGCCCTGCAGCAGAGGAACGTCCTTGGACGGCCCCTAGTCGAGCCCTTTGTTGACCCATGACGCCAGCCGCTGTGGAGGACCCGGGCGGAAGGCAGGTGGCGCCACCCATTTGGTGCCCTTGGGAGCGGTGATGTAAAACCACTCCTGTTGCCATAAACCGAGCACCTCTTGAAAAGAGCCCTCGGGCCTGGGAGCGTCAGCATTTTTGCTTATAACAGCCCCTCCGCACTCTGTCTGCTGCCCCTTGATCATCTTCGGCTCCACTTTGAAGGTCTTGAGCCACAATCCGAAGTGAGGGGTAGTGCGGAGGAAGGCTTCGCACACGACAATGAACGATGAGATATGGAGGATGGACTCCGGATCCAAGTCGTGGAATTCCGGCCCATAATAAAACATGAGCCCCCTCACAAAGGGGTCCATCGGGAGGCCTAAACCCCGAAGGAAGTGAGACACGGACACCACGCTCTCACCAGGCTCAGGAGTAGGAATAACCTGCCCTTGGGCAGGCAGCCTATCTAAAATTTCGCCGGTTAGATACCTGGCGTCTCTCAGCTTTAGCACGTATTCTTCCATGACGGAAGAAGGCATCCACCGGCCTTGCAGGTCGGAGCCGCACATCGTCGAAGGTCCGCAGCGCCTGAATCTGGAGCCTTGGGTGTTGGAACTCGAGGCGAGGGGCGTATTCGATTGAGATTAAAAGAAAGGAGCAGGCCTTGGTCTCGTTATAAAAAGGTTGAATACCAAGAGCCCTCCCCGTGGCCGTTTGGGACTCGCCTTCGATAGAGGGGGCGTGCCAACGGGGATCCCGGAATAAGGGGGCACGATCTCTGCTTTGATGATGGGGATCCCGGAATAAGGGGGCACGATCTCTGCTTTGATAAGACGTGCCAAGGAAACCGCCTCGCTGAACGCGCTGAGGTGGGACAGTAAAAAAACGATTCGAATAAAGGCTTGGCCACGGTGTGATGTCACACCACGGAATACATCAGTAGATTGAATTTGCGTAAATATTATTCTCTCTATGGTGGTATGTGGAAGTTATTTTGCAGAGCCGGACACTATCCGTGTGTTCAAAATCTTCTATGAAGTATTCGGAGGAGGAACCCGCCTTGCAACGCCGAAGACAATATGCGCGCCGGACTCATCGTCATTGAAGCCTGGTTCAGGGGCTACTGAGGGAGTCCTAGACTAGGGGGTGTCCGGATAACCGAACTATCATCTTTGGCCGGACTCCAAGACTATGAAGATACAATATTGAAGACTCCGTCCCGTGTCCGGATGGGACTTTCCTTGGCGTGGAAGGCAAGCTTGGTGATACGGATATGAAGATCTCCTACCATTGTAACCGACTCTGTATAACCCTAGCCCTCTCCGGTGTCTATATAAACCGGAGGGTTTTAGTCCATAGGATGAACAACAATCATACCATAGGCTAGCTTCTAGGGTTTAGCCTCTCTGATCTCGTGGTAGATCTACTCTTGTACTACCCATATCATCAATATTAATCAAGCAGGAGTAGAGTTTTACCTCCACCGAGAGGGCCCGAACCTGGGTAAAAACATCGTGTCCCTCGTCTCCTGTTACCATCCGCCTAGATGCACAGTTCGGGACCCCCTACCCGAGATCCGCCGGTTTTGACACCGACACTATCCCTCCCGCACGAGGTGGAAAAACATGCAACAGTGGATTCGATACTGTAGAAGTAGGAGTAACATCATAGTTCGTCTTCTCGAAGAGGCGAAGAGCCAAGCGCAAACCGAACGTGGCAGTTGCGAACACTCGCATGGTGCGGTTCCTTGGAGTACTAGCCAGGCTCTTGCATGAGACAAAATTGCTATTCTTTAACAATTAAACTCCGTTATCCATTGGTTGATACTCATTCTGCATAGGTCCACACGCTTAGCACCGTTTCCTGCTGGGGTCACCAATGTTTATTTGCTAATTAATATCATTCCATGCAATGAACTAGCCATTGCAAGTCATACAAAGCATGCACACCTCTCATCTCTTATTGGTTGATACGTATGTCAAGAAACAAGAAACAAGGTAGAAGTTAATGCACCGCGCCTAAGTGTTTTGGGACTATTTGGTTTTCGTAAGATGACTTACACACCTAGACGGAGGGAGTAGTATAGACTTGTAAACCGGAAAGGAGTATTTGCCTTTCTAGAGATTTCAACAAGTGACTAGACTTGGCTAAAAAAACAAGTGACTAGACTACACCGTGTGCAGTACCCCATCCCTTCCGGTTTATAGGGCTCAAATCTCAAATCTCATGAACCAAGGCATTTTGCGATTGGAGGAATGTATCTCGTACTTTACAAAACTACCCTAATTAAACCCATGCATTAATTACATAGTTCTCTTGTTTTCCTCTCCGCCCTGGTCGCGGTGCACAATATTGGGAGAGTGCTTGGATACGTTTTAGTCTCGTGACTAAAAGTAGTGGGACTAAAACTTGCTTGCCTCATCCATGCTTGGATCCAAATAGTCCTACTAAAGAGACTAAAATCAAGTTAATGACATTTCAAAGCATCCGGGCCCGCGTGCCATCCACCAAATCACAGCGAGGTGCTACAGTTGAGACTCACCTGTCACCCCGGTGTGGCCGCCATGACCCGTCATATCACAAAACCCACACCTTTACCAGTAGTGGTAAGGTGGCCTCCAAGTTGGACTGGACGAAGCAACCATCATTTCATTGGAACGCTAGTTCAGGCCCTTTCTTCCCTTTCTTGAAGAAAACCTCACTCCAGGCTACTCACTTCTGCCATTTTTCTTCTCTACCGACGAAGGAAAGGTGGGTAAATCAGTTATGCTGCTATATTTTCCTTCCAATAATCTTCTTTTTGAGAAGCACCGACCGATTCTCACATCCTATTCTTTTCCTGTTTTCATTGCAATTGTGGTTTCCTTTTGATTGCTTTTTGTTTGTCAGTTCATTGATGGATCCTGGAGCACCAGGCAAAGAGTTGCCGACGGACAACCCACTGGAGACAGCAATCTCCATGAAGTGAGCACCGACCAACGAGTTGACCATGTTGGCGGGCCAACCCATGGAGACGAAGAACTCCAAGAAACAAGCACTGGCCAAAGAGTTAAGGACGTTGGCGGACAAACTCCTCAAAGAAAGTTGAAATAACAGCAAGGGCCCCACCGTGCCTACCCCAAGAACTCTGATTGCCACCTATGTGAGGCTCAAGACCGAGTTTGAGGAGATAGTCGCTGTTGATAAGCAGTATTCCCCTGGCAAGGTGATGGCCCCCATCGAGGATGAGGAGATGGCCCCCGGAGGGATGAGATCCCCCGGTGAGCTGCACAAGGTAAAAAATAATGGCTTATTACCATAGTTGTGGTTTTTGATTATTTGCAATGTGCTTGCTTTTTGATTATTTGCAATGTGCTTGCTAATATGTTAGGGTTGTGCAGGTGCTGGTGGTTGTCCTTGATGATTCCGATGTCGTGGCCCGTCCTGTTGGCATCGCCCCGGAGATCGATTCCGATGCCGCTGTCCATCCTGTGGACATCACCCCAGAGATCGATTCCGATGTCGCGGTCAGTCTTGTGGACATAATCAATTCCCATGCCGCTGTTTGTGCTGTGGTCATTGCCCGAGAGATCGATGACAAGAAATAGTTGGTCGCGCTAATCCTTCAGGGTAGTTTGCATTGCCCTGTGTTTAATTACCAGAACGATGCGTGTTATCAAACCAGCTTAGGGCTCGTGCACTGTCTTGTGTGGGCGGATCTTGCTACTTTTGTTTGATAGTGAATCATGCGAACCCTCTCCGAGTTATGGAAACAGATGTATCCTCACCAGCTTTTGATGTAATATATGGCATGCTTAGATGTAAGTTTGAACTGTTTATCATATCAGCAGGGCTTGTTTGATGATTCTTGGTGTTAGTAGGCTAGCTACTGTGCGAGCTATAGTACTTGCAAAACACTCACCGAAGAGAAACGTTGGGGCTGATGAGCTCGTTGTACGCTTATACTTATCCCTCGTTGATCGACCAATAGACCTAGCTCCTAAAATTGTAGGCTTAGTGACCGATCAGACAATAGTCGACATACATTCAGGCCTCATTTGGTTCATAGGGTAGGAAAATCGTAGCAAAAGTATAGAGAACGTGCAACACAAAATCATAGCAGTGCAGAGACGTACTCCCCCCGTTCCAAAATAGATGACCTAGGCGGGCTAGTTTGGCCTAGTGGGTTTTAGTGATATGACGTTGTACAGTGCCGTCCAATCTTCGCGTGTGGTAGCAGTATTGCGGGTACAGTAAGTTTTCTTGAAGAAGCAGAATTCAATGAAGTCATGATGGTTCCTTCGTCCGAACAACTTACAGTGGGAAAGGTTGGGCATGCCATACAACTGGGGTAGACCAGGATAATTTTGTGCATGGCAGGTGGATCAGGATGGTTGATGTCCCACATGTCGGCGAATGAAAGTATTCTTTCCGATATAGAGGACGAGCAACAAGTATTCATTGTTTATTTTTGATGAAAGCTGTTGTCTCGACTGTTACTCCTTGACTTTGTCAATGCCTCTCTCTCCTCCACATAAGCGGGTACTACTTGCTATGCATGCAACGGGCAGCTGGCGTCTTGAGGGGCCAGGGCGGTGAGAGCGGGCTCCGGAAGTGGTCCGGACTCCAGCATGGCCCACCTCACATTATCACAATATATTTCTTGGATTCCGTGCACGGCGAGCGGGCGATCTCTTCTCCCTCCCCTGTTTCTCTCTTCTCAGCCGATGCCCACCAAGCGATTATATTTCGGCCATCGACGGTTTATTCAATTACGGTCCCACATGTCAGTGAACTTGCAAGACAACGCGTGTCCCCTCTGGTGAGCGGCGTGCGAGCCAAACTGTCGGGGTTGCGATGCGTACGAGTCGTAAGTGTGCCGCCTTTTCCTTTAGAACTTGCGAAGTGTAACATTTTCGCGCGATCGATCGATAGAAATCCAGAACAAAATGACGAGGGCGGTGCTTTCCCGCTCGTTAGGCGGGCTAGTTCGAGTGATATGACGTGCTACAGTGCCGTCCACTTTCTCCATTTTTATGTAAGCAAGAGTTTACACTCTTATGCGGGAGGAGTGCGAAACACCGCGGATCTGATTTTGATCGAGGGATAACTGTTCCTTGCCAAATAATGGAGGATTGTTAGCGATTATAGCATGATAGTTAGGGCATCTTCAGCGCTGGCCCACAAATTTACATCGGCATCTGTCCGAGGACACTGATGGATGCCATCCGATGCTGCCCGCATACCTTTCGACAACTATATGAACTAACCGGACGAAATTCGTGCAGACACAGCAAATTTCAAATTAACCGGATGAAATTCATTAGATTTCGAAAACTTTTCCTACAAACTGGACGAAATTCATTACATATTTTGCACAAACCGTACTAAACCTATTGTAAACCTAATCTAAACGATCGCCGGCGCCCGACCACCATGTTCGGCCATGAACCCGAGAAAGCTGGCCATTGCCTTTGCCTCCTCCTCATCCGCCTCGATAACCTCCTCCTCCGGACGGAGCACAAGGTTATGAAGATTTCCGCCTCCACGTCACCGTCAAGCAGCTAATCAGCCGCGGATGTTTACCCCACCAAGCTTGGCGTCGACTGAGTGGAGTAGCGGTGGCCTTCCCGGGACCAGAGCGGCGGCGACCTACCGTGTACTACTCTTCCTCGCTGCCGCTGCGCCCGCGCACGCGCACCGGCTTCGTGGTCGTGGCGGCAGAGGGCGGCTCGGGGGGTGCTGGCGATCTCCTTCGTTTGCTCCGGCGACAGTACGTCAAAGAGAGCTTTGGAGCGCGCCCGGAGAGGAGCCGCCAATGTCCCTCGTCTGCTCCTGCGACAATACGTCCAAGAGAGCTTCGGAGCGCCAGGAGGCCATGGTTGAAGTGGTGCCGACAGAAGGAAGGGACCAGAGGAGAATAAGTGTGGGTCTTTGGCTATGGCTGGGAGCTGGGGCTCAAGTTAATATAGCGGGCGAATGGCAATGAGCCGCGGCAGACGGATGGACAACTGGAACTGGATTAGGTTCGTCGGGCGTGAATGCGGACGCTGCTTCAGTGACTTAACTGCAGATGCGTTTGGGTTACTGACATGTTGGCCCAACGGGCGTCTGGCCCGCATGTCAGTGACACACCAATTGCACCTGCAGTTAAGTCCAGTGAATGCGGCATTGACATTCTAGAGAGACGGTGACCGTTTCAGGCGGGAAGCACGCGCTAGCGATAGAAGGGGTTTCGGTGTGCAGTGGCACTAAGATCGGTCGCTCACGATAGTACATACTCCGTAACATACTACCATAGTACCCTCTCTAGCTTAGGCTGTTTTATAGATTGTCGTTGTGATGGACGATATACATGAGCAAGGCGGTCCGAGTATGACCGTTGGTGTTGAGCCAGGTGAATACATGCTCGACGTTCGTGTAGGCCTCCATCAAACGTCTAAACAGTAATGTCAGGCACCGCCAGGGCGCGTAGGTGATGGGCTCGTCGTTTGCGTTGCGCCATGAGCAGGACTTTGATTTAGAGGGCGACGTGCATGCATTAGCATGCTTTGATAGCATGAGCGTGAGTGTCTGACGCGAAGTATTTCAGTTTCATTTGGCTGACGAGGGTGCGTTGCAGCGACGAGTCCGTGGTTTGATTCCCCACATACGCATAATTTTTGTTTTTACAGTATTTCTTTCTCCATTCACAGGTAGGCCCGCATAGATAGATAAAGAACACGAGCTGATGAGGCGCATGTGGACTGTTTCACTGGTCAACCATACGAATACGGAGCTATACGCTGAGCCAGCGACTGTATAATCACCATATCTCATATACAATGATCAAAGTGAGCTATCAAGACAAGTTCGATGATCGCCAATGCATTTTACTCGGTAATAAATGACCAGGATTGAAGGGGAATCCTAATTTGCTTTGTCTTCTGTCCTTGAGCTCTTGACAAACCAATGCACTATACAGTTGTCCGGCCACTCCACCCCAGAGCTCTCACCTAACATTGTTCATGCCACCGTGCCGCACACTAACCGGTAAGGCAGCGATGGCATCCCGCCGCGCCGAGTTCCTCGCCAACCACGAACGCACACAAAATGGTAGGGAAGCGATGGCATCCCGCTGTGCCGAGTTCATCGCCGCTCGTGACCTCACAACTATGTGGGAGGAATTTGAAGATGCCAAGGCCGAATGGGCGGTAGAGCTAGAGGCGGCCAAAGCTGCACAAAGGGAGCAGAAAAGTCAGAAAGCACTCAAGAAAAGAGAGGCCCTCTGTCGCAAGAAAGAAAAGGACGCACACGCTGCTGCGGAGGGGTCGGCGGAGATCCAAGCATGGTGGGGTGTCGCTGACAAAGCCGGGAAGGAGAACGACGGCGTCTGGCCAGCATGTGAGAAGTAGTAGTACTAGTAGTTAGTGTGTGTGTCTGTGTGTGAGTACGAGCATGTACTAGCACTACTAGGTACTACTGTAGTTTTTAGAGCAAATTACCAGTACATTAGGCTAGACTAAATGGAAAAATTCCTATCCTATGCATCAAATGGCATCTCTTTCTCTATAGGAATTGAGATGCATGTCATCTCACTTCCTATGATTTTCATATTCCTATCCTATGAATGAAAGGAGGCCTCTGTTGGAGTAAATACTATAGCTAGCAGTACTGCTGGTACAGTAGTTTTCTTCAAGAAGCGGAATTCAACAAAGTCATGATGGTTCCTTCGTCCGAGCAACTTCAAAGTGGGAAGTGGGCCTGTGATTTGATGGCTCATTAGTCATTGTTACTGCGGCGCGACGACCTGGGTGACTCTCCCTTGGAGTTCTGCGTGCATGGCAAGTGGACCAGGATGGTCGACGTCCCACATGTTGGCGAACGGAAGTATTCTTTCCGATATCGAGGAGCAAGGAAACCGTGTGGTATAGTATCACTGCTGATTGGTTCGCAAAAAATAGTATCACTGCCGATTTATAATTATTTTTTATTTCTGATGAATGCTAACGTTTCAACTCTTACGACGAAGGGTGCCAAACATGGCACATGCTGGATGTCCCACACATCAGCGAAAGGAGTGGGACATGAACAACGTGGTAGAGCCCAGCGTAAAAAAAACAGCGTGGTAGAGCGTCTCCACTTCTTCCACTTATGGGTCGGAGACCACACGTAGTAGTACTTAGTGGTATGAACGATACAAAGTGCGACGTGGAGAGAAATACACGTCTAGTTGGAAGGTCTCGGGGCATACACATAAACAAATATAGAAGTAAATATGTGCCTCCAACTAATATAGTAGTAGTAGAGTACTTAGGCATGTACTCCATAACTTCACCGTGCATTGCACGTACAACATTTAGTGGTAGTAGGTAGTAAGAGACAAATGCCGCCCAAGAGTTGCCTTCTCGACCTACTTTTGGGTGTTTGGTAGAGTGTATGGAGGGTGCATGAGTCCACACTAGTTTAGCACAAATACACTAGAAGCATGCATGAAGAGGGGTGTTGAGTTGAGCATGCATGAAGAGGGAACAACTATGCTGAGACGAAAATGCAACCAAAAACACCCTGTATGCCACGCATGTTCATACCATTTGTGCCTTTCTACTTCACTTACTGCGCTACATTACTCAGGTTCGTACGTCCACTCCTGGGTACATGTCCGTCTCGTAGTTCCAGTGCCACGTGTTCTTCATATAGATGGAATGATCGTTGCATAACATGTGCGCCTTGATGCTAGATGTCTCGCATGTTGGCAAAAGGATGAACAAAGCTCACATAAAAAAATAGAGTGGAAGAACATAGATTCCGGACGACCAAGAAGGAGCAATGAACCTCGTGGTGGAGCGTCTGCACTCATAATACTTAATATTATTCAGTGACATAAAATTGACCAATCATCTCCACAGTGGATTGGAAGAGTATGAAACACGGCAGCCCAGTGTAGTTACATCATACTAGTACATGGCTAACCCACGCTATCACCATATTTCTTGGCTTCCGTGCGACACCTATTTCTAGTAATCCAGCAGCCTGTATCGCTTCTCCCTCCTCCTCTCTACCAAAGTGCGGCGGGCTGGCGTTTCTGCCGTCTATTGAGGTCGGTTAACTATCACATGTTAGCGACATGCCAAGAGCATTCTAAAAAAATTCCTTTCACGTTCCGTTTTCAAAAAGAAAAAAAATCCTTTCACGTACGAATTTGCCTGTATGCTTTGAGCAACTTGCATGTCCTATACTGCTCCTGTTTGATACTCTAACTTAGCTAGAGGTTGGACTAACTCATGACTAACCCTGAACTAACTATAGCCAAAGAGGTGTTTGGGTGACAGGGTTAGATTGACAATAAATGCACTTCATGGAGAGAGAAAAGTAATTTTTCAGTGGTCCCATTGAGAACTATTTCCAGTTAGCACCTCTTGGGTGGGATAGTTTTTTTGGTGGGTTCGGTGTAACTTGCTCCAATTTAAACCCTCATGCTTAGATACTTTAGCGATATTTGAGCCCCAACTAGCTCAAACTAACTCTAAGCCATGGATCCAAACAGGGCCTATGGCCAGTCTCGACGCGGAGCAGTCACGTGCACCGGGAAGCGGCGCTCTCTCGGCCGTCGCGCCACTTAAAAGCCAGCGCCAGTGAGAGGCCGCCTCCGCTCTGGCCGGGCATTAATGCGGCACTGACGCTCCAGGGCGACGCTGACCGTTTCACGCGGGAAGCACGCGCTGGCAAGGGAGTATAGGTTTTGAACCGTTTCAGGTGTAGTAGTAATGGAAGTTTGCAAAACTACTCAATTATTGCACTCAGTTTCCTAAGAAATTGTGGTAAAAAATGTTACCCCACAGCCCGCTTCCCTTCTCCTTCCTGCTCGTGATTTACGTGGCCATGTTAACGTGGTTGTGTCAAAAAAATGTCACTTCCTGCTCGTGATTTGCGTTATATAATTACAAGCAAGATTCTCGTGCATTGCACGAAACATCAATATGCATTTTTTTACAAAACACCTGTTGTGATTGACCCATGCAGGAGTAATCCCATGTGTAAAAACTAATGACATCTCAAGAATTTTATCAAAAAACTGGTATCTCGAGAATGTCATCAAAAAAATGAAAGATGAGAGATAAGGCGAGGAGGAGTGGAGCGTGGTGGTGACTGGTGGTCGGAATGGGCGAAGGCATGGGGATGGACGGCGCCGGCAGGCGGCAGCGGCCACCATGCATGCTAGATTGTTCCAGAGACTTATTCCTTTTTTAATTGCTGAGCAATGAGGTTGTGGGAGATAATGATGTGGAGAGAGGTGCGGGTATCTTTTGTAAAATTATCATAGTTTGCTTCCTATCCGTCAGATATAGATCATACGGTCTGTATTACAAGATGGCAGGCACACCATCATCACCAACTCATTTTTTTAATAAGGGTACAGATGATAAGTTTGCTGACTACTAAATTAAAGTGGAATCTGTCCATGTTATGCATGTAAATAAAGGTGATTATTTATCATACGGGTAAGGTTGGATGAAGGGTGGTAGGAACAAATGCTCCGCTAGAGCATGTGTGTGTGAGATGGAGTCTTAGTGTGTGTGTGTGGTGTGTGTGTGAGAGAGAGATAGAGAGAGAGAAAGAGAGAGAGGAGAGAGAGATGGAGTCTTAGTTTGTGTGTGTGAGAGAGAGAGAGAGAGAGAAAGACATGGAGTCTAAGTGTGTGTG
>NC_041391.1:144477725-144478588 GCF_002162155.2 Triticum dicoccoides
GCGCGCTCGTGCATGTGTGTGTGTCCTGGGGTCCTCTGTGGCGGATGTAATTTAAGTGTGCATGGCTTCATCATAGAGAGGTGATGTGTATGGCAGAGGCCACCAACGATGGGGTGCGAGAGAAAAAATGCCCGTAGGAGGGAAGAGAAGGTGCGTGCGCGTGAGAGGAGTCGACATCGAGAGAACGTGTTTGTTCGAGAGACACCACGAAAGACTACTATATATCGATGGTGCATGTAAGCGGGAATTAAACAAAGGGATGGTCTTATTGGTTTCGAGGATATAGGGGAAGAGTGAGAGGCACGCGGGGCAGGGGGGTATCCAGAAGGAGATTGTTAAGTGTTAGTATGTGTTTTGCCCATCCAGGCGGAACTTATGTGCACAAAAGAGGAGAACAATTCGATGTGGCATTAGGATTGAGGGTAATTAACTACGTATGGAGACATAGAGACGTTGAACGTGCATGTGTGAGAGGTATACATGTATACGTGGAATGTGTGTGTGTGCGCGTGTGCATGATCGAGATAAAAGAAAGAAGACATAAGTCCTAAGATCAACAACATGGGAGAGACGGATCGTTATGACAATATGCATGCATGTGAGAATGCAGGGAAGAAGGCCCGGCAATTGAGCATGTGTTTTTGTCTTTAAGAGATAGTGGCATGGGCTGGAGCATGCATCTATGGCGAGCAGAGGGGGTGAGGCGCAACGATTGTGCAAAAGAGATCAACCTATAAATGCATATGTATGGATAGACATATATAGTGTGGGTGATAGGAAGCAAGACTCCGTGCGAGAAAGAAATGTTGACGGAGAAACTACAGATAGATACAGAGATGGAGATGCTAGCTAGAGAGACATCC
>NC_041391.1:144478598-144514613 GCF_002162155.2 Triticum dicoccoides
GCTATAAGGAGATTGTTGAGTGCGAGTGAGGGAGTCCTGGACTAGGGGGTGTCCGGACACCCGGACTATCATCGTCCACCGGACTCCAAGACTATGAAGATACAAGATTGAAGACTTCGTCCCGTGTCCGGATGGGACTTTCCTTGGCGTGGAAGGCAAGCTTGGAAATACGGATATGTAGATCTCCTACCATTGTAACTGACTCTGTGTAACCCTAGCCCTCTCCGGTGTCTATATAAACCGGAGGGCTTTAGTCCGTAGGACACAATAACCATTACAACAACCATTACAACAATCATACCATAGGCTAGCTTCTAGGGTTTAGCCTCCTTGATCTCGTGGTAGATCCACTCTTGTAATACACATCATCAATATTAATCAAGCAGGACATAGGGTTTTACCTCCATCAAGAGGGTCCGAACCTGGGTAAAACATCGTGTCCCTTGTCTCCTGTTACCATCCGCCTAGACACACAGTTCGGGACCCCCTAACCGAGATCCGCTGGTTTTGACACCGACATTGGTGCTTTCATTGAGAGTTCCTCTGTGTCGTCCCCGATAGGCTCGATGGCTCCTTCAATCAACAACAACGCTGTCCAGGGTGAGACTTTTCTCCCTGGACAGATCTTCGTGTTCGGCGGCTTCGCGCTGCGGGCCAATTCACTTGGCCATCTGGAGCAGATCGAAAGCTACGCCCCTGGCCGTCAGGTCAGATTTGGAAGTTTAAACTTAACTGCGGATATCCACGGAGACTTGATCTTCGATGGATCCGAGCCACAGCCGAGCGTGCCGCACTGTCACGATGGGCATGATCTAACTCTGCCGCCGGACAGTACCTTGGAGGCCGCACACAAATCCGCTCCGACCCATGGTCCGGAGCCGATTGCGCAGATCGAGGACAGGTGGCTGGACACTGCCTCGGGGGCTGCAATTTCCACGACGATGGAGCCGAACACTGACCCTATCCCTTATAAAGCTTGTGACTCCGAGGCGCCGGACTCCTTGCCGGACTCCGAACCTCCCGCGCCCCTGCCAATCGAATCTGATTGGGCGCCGATCATGGAGTTCACCGCTGCGGACATCTTCCAACACTCACCCTTTGGCGACATCCTAAATTCGCTAAAGCACCTCTCGCTATCCGGAGAGCCCTGGCCGGATTACGGCCAGGATGGTTGGGATGCGGACGACGAAGAAATTCAAAGCCCACCCACCACCCACTTTGTAGCCACTGTCGACGATCTAACCGACATGCTAGACTATGACTCCGAAGAGATCGACGGTATGGACGACGATGCCGGAGACGAACAAGAACCAGCGCCTAAGGGGCACTGGAAGACCACCTCATCATATGACATATACATGGTGGACACCCCAAAAGATGGGGGTGGCGAAGATGCAGCGGAGGCAGATTCCTCAAAGAAACAGCCCAAGCGCCGACGTCAGCGGCGCCGCTCTAAATCCCGCTACAACAAGAATGGAGATTCCGGCACAGGAGATAATAACACCCCAGAAAGTGCCGAAGACAATCCCCTCCAGCAAGATTCAGCGCAGGAGGATGCAGAAGCAAGCCCTCACGAGAGAGCGGCAGACGAAGAGGTCGAGGATGATAATTACATACCTCCCTCCGGAGACGAGGCAAGCCTCAACGACGACGAATTCGTCGTCCCAGAGGATCCCGTCGAACAAGAGCGTTTTAAACGCAGGCTTATCGCCACGGCAAATAGCCTAAAGAAAAAGCAGCAACAGCTTCAAGCTGATCAAGACCTGTTGGCCGACAGATGGACCGAGGTCCTTGCGGCCGAAGAGTATGAACTCGAACGTCCCTCCAAGAGTTACCCAAAATGCAAGTTGCTCCCCCGATTAGAGGAAGAAGCATACATACCTTCATCACCAATGCACAATACGGCCGACCGACCAACCCGTGGTCGCGACAGAGAGGCATCCAGGCCCTCCACCAAGACCGTACCCCGGCATCGCTCCAAAAGTACGAAGCCAAGAGGGAACGCACCGGACTTGCGAGATATATTGGAGGACAAAGCAAGGCAATCCAGACCCATCTACGGATCACGTGGGTGCCCCACGACCCACGATGAATACCGTCACGCCGGATACAACAACTCTGGCCGGGCTGAACACAGCAGACAACGCTCCCTCGAGCTACGTCGTGATATTGCTCAATACAGAGGCGCCGCACACCCTCTATGCTTCACTGACGAAGTAATGGATCATCAAATCCCTGAAGGGTTTAAACCCGTCAACATTGAATCCTACGACGGCACAACAGATCCCGCGGTTTGGATCGAAGATTATCTCCTTCACATCCATATGGCCCGTGGCGACGATCTCCACGCCATCAAGTATCTCCCACTCAAGCTTAAAGGACCAGCTCGGCATTGGCTTAACAGCTTGCCCGCAGAGTCAATTGGGTGTTGGGAAGACCTGGAAGCCGCATTCCTCGACAACTTCCAGGGCACATATGTGCGACCACCAGACGCCGATGACCTAAGCCACATAATTCAGCAGCCAGATGAATCGGCCAGACAGTTCTGGACACGGTTCTTAACAAAGAAAAATCAAATCGTCGACTGTCCGGATGCAGAGGCCCTTGCAGCCTTCAAACATAACATCCGTGACGAATGGCTAGCCCCGCACCTAGGACAGGAAAAGCCGAAATCCATGGCAGCCCTCACATCACTAATGACCCGCTTCTGTGCGGGAGAGGACAGCTGGCTAGCTCGCAGCAACAACCTCAGTAAAAATGCTGGCAGTCCGGATACTAAGGACCACAACGGCAGGTCGCGTCGAAGCAAAAACAAGCGCCGCGTTAATGGTGACAACAATGAGGATACGTCAGTTAACGCCGGATTCCAAGGCTCTAAACCCGGTTAGCGGAAGAAGCCATTCAAAAGAACCACTCCGGGTCCGTCCAATTTGGACCGAATACTCGACCGCTCATGCAGGATACATGGCACCCCCGAAAAGCCAGCTAACCACACCAACAGAGATTGTTGGGTATTCAAGCAGGCAGGCAAGTTAATTGCCGAAAACAGTGACAAGGGGCTGCATAGCAACGACGAGGAAGAGACCCGGCCGCCGAACAGTAGAGGACAGAAGGGTTCCCCCCCACAAGTGCGGACGGTAAACATGATATACGCAACCCATATACCCAAGAGGGAGCAGAAGCGTGCACTAAGGGACGTATATGCGATGGAGCCAGTCGCCCCGAAGTTCAATCCATGGTCCTCTTGCCCGATCACTTTCGATCGAAGAGACCATCCGACCAGCATCCGCCATGGCGGATTCTGTTGGAAATATGCCGTAGAGGCAATAATAAATTGGTTATTATTATATTTCTTTGTTCATGATAATAGTCTTTTATTCATGCTATAACTGTATTATCCGGAAATCGTAATACACGTGTGAATACATAGACCACAATATGTCCCTAGTAAGCCTCTAGTTGACTAGCTCGTTGATCAATAGATGGTTACGGTTTCCTGACCATGGACATTGGATGTCATTGATAACGGGATCACATCATTAGGAGAATGATGTGATGGACAAGACCCAATCCTAAGCCTAGCACAAAGATCGTGTAGTTCGTATGCTAAAGCTTTTCTAATGTCAAGTATCTTTTCCTTAGACCATGAGATTGTGCAACTCCCGGACACCGTAGGAATGCTTTGGGTGTACCAAACGTCACAACGTAACTGGGTGGCTATAAAGGTGCATTACAGGTATCTCCGAAAGTGTCTGTTGGGTTGGCACGAATCGAGACTGGGATTTGTCACTCCGTGTAAACGGAGAGGTATCTCTGGGCCCACTCGGTAGGACATCATCATAATGTGCACAATGTGACCAAGGGGTTGATCACGGGATGATGTTTTACGGAACGAGTAAAGAGACTTGCCGGTAACGAGATTGAACAAGGTATCGGGATACCGACGATCGAATCTCGGGCAAGTATCGTACCGATAGACAAAGGGAATTATGTACGGGATTGATTAAGTCCTTGACATCGTGGTTCATCCGATGAGATCATCGTGGAACATGTGGGAGCCAAAATGGGTATCCAGATCCCGCTGTTGGTTATTGACCGGAGAGTCATCTCGGTCATGTCTGCATGTCTCCCGAACCCGTAGGGTCTACACACTTAAGGTTCGGTGACGCTAGGGTTATAGAGATATTAGTATGCGGTAACCCGAAAGTTGTTCGGAGTCCCGGATGAGATCCCGGACGTCACGAGGAGTTCCGGAATGGTCCGGTGGTAAAGAATTATATATAGGAAGTGCTATTTCGGCCATCGGGACAAGTTTCGGGGTCACCAGTATTGTACCGGGACCACCGGAAGGGTCCCGGGGGTCCACCGGGTGGGGCCACCTGCCCCGGGGGGCCACATGGGCTGTAGGGGGTGCGCCTTGGCCTACATGGGCCAAGGGCACCAGCCCCAAGAGGCCCATGCGCCAAGAGAAGAAAAAAAGGGGAGAGTCCTAAAGGGGGAAGGCACCTCCGAGGTGCCTTGGGGAGGATGGACTCCTCCCCCCCTTGGCCGTACCCTTTCCTCGGAGGAAGGGGCAAGGGCTGCGCCTCCCCCCTCTCCCTTTTCCCTATATATAGTGGGGAAAAGGAGGAGCAACCATACCTAAGGCCTGGCGCCTCCCTCTCCCTCCCGTGACACATCTCCCTCCTCCCGCAGCGCTTAGCGAAGCCCTGTTGGAATCCTGCTACTTCCACCACGCCGTCGTGCTGCTGGATCTCCATCAACCTCTCCCTCCTCCTTGCTGGATCAAGGCATCGGAGACGTCTCCGTTCCGTACGTGTGTTGAACACGGAGGTGCCGTCCGTTCGGCGCTAGGATCATCGGTGATTTGAATCACGACGAGTACGACTCCTTCAACCCCGTTCTCTTGAACGCTTCCGCTGAGAGATCTACAAGAGTATGTAGATGCACTCTCCTTCCCCTCGTTGCTGGTTTCTCCATAGATAGATCTTGGTGACACGTAGGAAAATTTTGAATTTCTGCTACGTTCCCCAACAGTGGCATCATGAGCTAGGTTTATGCGTAGTTACTATGCACGAGTAGAACACAATGTAGTTGTGGGCGTCGATATTGTTCAATATGCTTGCCGTTACTAGTCTTATCTTGATTTGGCGGCATCGTGGGATGAAGCGGCCCGGACCAACCTTAGACGTACACTTACGTGAGACCGGTTCCACCGACAAACATGCACTAGTTGCATAAGGTGGCTGGCGGGTGTCTGTCTCTCCCACTTTAGTCGGATCGGATTCGATGAAAAGGGTCCTTATGAAGGGTAAATAGCAATTGGCATATCACGTTGTGGTTCTTGCGTAGGTAAGAAACGTTCTTGCTAGAAACCCATAGCAGCCACGTAAAACATGCAAACAACAATTAGAGGACGTCGAACTTGTTTTTGCAGGGTATGCTATGTGATGTGATATGGCGAAAAAGGATGTGATGAATGATATATGTGATGTATGAGATGGATCATGTTCTTGTAATAGGAATCACGACTTGCATGTCGATGAGTATGACAACCGGCAGGAGCCATAGGAGTTGTCTTAATTTATTTATGACCAGCGGGTCAACATAAACGTCATGTAATTACTTAACTTTATTGCTAACCATTAGCTGTAGTAGTAGAAGTAATAGATGACATGACAACTTCATGGAGACACGATGATGGAGATCATGATGATGGAGATCATGGTGTCATGCTGGTGACGATGATGATCATGGAGCCCCGAAGATGGAGATCAAAAGGAGCAAAATGATATTGGCCATATCATGTCACTATTTGATTGCATGTGATGTTTATCATGTTTATGCATCTTATTTGCTTAGAACGACGGTAGTAAATAAGATGATCCCTCATTAAAATTTCAAGAAGTGTTCTCCCCTAACTGTGCACCGTTGCTACAGTTCGTCGCTTCTAAGCACCACGTGATGATCAGGTGTGATGGATTCTTACGTTCACATACAACGGGTGTTGACGAGCCTAGCATGTACAGACATGGCCTCGGAACACATGCAATACACTTAGGGTTAACTTGACGAGCCTAGCATGTACAGACATGGCCTCGGAACACGAAGACCAAAAGGTCGAGCATGAGTCGTATAGAAGATACGATCAACATGAAGATGTTCACCGATGTTGGCTAGTCCGTCTCACATGATGATCGGACACGGCCAAGTTAACTCGGATCATGTAATCACTTAGATGACTGGAGGGATGTCTATCTGAGTGGGAGTTCATAAGATGAACTTAATTATCCGGAACATAGTCAAAAGGATTTTGCAAATTATGTCGTAGCTCATGCTATAGTTCTACTGTTTAGATATGTTCCTAGAGAAAAATTAGTTGAAAGTTGATAGTAGCAATTATGCGGACTAGGTCCGTAAACTGAGGATTGTCCTCATTGCTTCATAGAAGGCTTATGTCCTTAATGCACCGCTCAGTGTGCTGAACCTCGAACGTTGTATGTGGATGTTGCGAACATCTGACATACACATTTTGATAACTACATGATAGTTCAGTGTGTAATGCTAACCGGTTTAGAGTTGAGGCACCAAAGATGTTTTTGAAACGTCGCGGAACATATGAGATGTTTCGAGGGCTGAAATTGGGATTTCAGGCTCGTGCCCACGTCAAGAGGTATAAGACCTCCGACGATTTTCTTAGCCTACAAACTAAGGAGAAAAGCTCAATTGTTGTGCTTGTGCTCAGATTGTCTGAGTACAACAATCATTTGAATCGAGTGGGAGTTGATCTTCCAGATGAGATAGTGATGTTTCTCCGAAAGTCATTGCCACCAAGCTGCTAGAGCTTCGTGATGAACTATAATATATCAGGGACATATATGATGATCCTTGAGATATTCGCGATGTTTGACACCACAAAAGTAGAAATCAAGAAGGAGCATCAATTGTTGATGGTTGGTGAAACCACTAGCTTCAAGAAGGGCAAGGGCAAGAAGGGATACTTCATGAAACGGCAAATCAGCTGCTGCTCTAGTGAAGAAACCCAAGGTTAAACCCAAACCCGAGACTAAGTGCTTCTGTAATAAGGGGAACAACCACTGGAGCAGAATTACCCTAGATACTTGGTAGATGAGAAGGTTGGCAAGGTCGATAGAAGTATATTGGATATACATTGTGTTAATGTGTACTTTACTAGTACTCCTAGTAGCACCAGGGTATTAGATACCGGTTCGGTTGCTAAGTGTTAGTAACTCAAAACAAAAGGCTACGGAATAAACGGAGACTAGCTAAAGGTGAGCTGACGATATGTGTTGGAAGTGTTTCCAATGTTGATATGATCAAGCATCGCACGCTCCCTCTACCATCGAGATTGGTGTTTGCGTTGAGCATAGACATGATTGGATCATGTCTATCGCAATACGGTTATTCATTTAAGGAGAATAACGGTTACTCTGTTTATTTGAATAATACCTTCAATGGTCTTGCACCTAAATTGAATGGTTTATTGAATCTCGATCGTAGTGATACACATGTTCATGCCAAAAGATAGTAATGATAGTACCACCTACTTGTGGCACTGCCACGTAAGTCATATTGGTATAAAACGCATGAAGAAGCTCCATGTTGATGGATCATTGGGCTCACTCGTTTTTGAAAGGTTTGAGACATGCGAACCATGTCTATTGGTGTATATGCATGAAGAAACTCCATGCAGATGGACCGTTTGAACTCACTTGTTTTGAATCACTTGAGACATGCAAATCATACCACATGGGCAAGATGACTGAAAGCCTCGGTTTCAGTAAAATGGAACCAGAAAGCAACTTGTTGGAAGTAATACATTTTGATGTGTGCAGTCCAATGAGTGCTGAGGCATGTAGTGGATATCGTTATGTTCTTACTTCACAGATGATTTGAGTAGATGTTGAGTACATTTACTTGATAAATCACGAGTCTGAATTATTGAAAGGTTCAAGTAATTTCAGGGTGAAGTTGAAAGATCGTCGTGACAAGAGGATAAAAGATCTATGATATGATCATAGAGATGAATATCTGAATTACGAGTTTGGCACAGAATTAAGACATTGTGGAAATTGTTTCACAACTAATACAGCCTGGAACACCATAGTGGGATGGTGTGTCCGAACATCATAGTTGCACCCTATTGGATATGGTGCATACCTTGATGTCTCTTATCAAATTACCACTATCGTTCATGGGTTAGGCATTAGAGACAACCGCACTCACTTTAATAGGGCACCACGAAACTCCGTTGAGACAACACCGTATGAACTATGGTTTGGAGAAACCTAAGCTGCCGTTCCTTAAAAGTTTGGGACTGCGACGCTTATGTGAAAAAGTTTCAGGCCGATAAGATCGAACCCAAAGCGGATGAATGCATCTTCATAGGACACCCAAAAACAGTTGGGTATACCTCCTGTCTCAGAACCGAAAGCAATAAGGGATTGTTTCTAGAATCGGGTCCTTTCTCGAGGAAAAGTTTCTCTCGAAAGAATTGAGTGGGAGGATGGTGGAGGCTTGATGAGGTTATTGAACCGTCTCTTCAACTAGTGTATGGCAGGGCACAGGGAGTTGTTCCTGTGGCACCTACACCAATTGAAGTGGAAGCTTATGATATTGATCATGAGACTACAGATCAAGTCACTACCAAACCTCGTAGGATGACAAGGATGCATACTACTTCTGAGTGGTACGTAATCCTGTCTTGGAAGTCATGTTGCTAGACAACAATGAACCTACGAGCTATGGAGAAACTATGGTGGGCCCGGATTCCGATAAATGGCTCGAGGCCATATAATCCGAGAGAGGATCCATATATGAAAACAAAGTGTAGACTTTGGAAGAACTACTTGATGGTCGTAAGGCTGTTGAGTACAAATGGATTTAAAAGGAAGACAGACAATGATGGTAAGTGTCACCATTGAGAAAGCTCGACTTGTCGTTAAGATGTTTCCCGACAAGTTCAAGGAGTTGACTGCGGTGAGACTTTCTCACTCGTAGCGATGCTAAAAGTCTGTTGGAATTATATTAGCAATTACTGCATCATTTATGAAATCTTGCAGATAGGATGGCAAAAAAACATTATTTCCTCGACGATTTTTGGGGAAAGGTTGTATGTGATACAACCGGAAGGTTTTGTCTATCCTGAAATATGCTAATAAGTATGCAAAGCTCCAGCAATCCTTCTGAGGACTGGAGTGAGCATTTCGGAGTTGGAATGTATGCTTTGATGATGATCAAAGATTTTGGGTGTATACAAAGTTTATGAGAAACTTGTATTTCCAAAGAAGTGAGTGGGAGCACTATAGAATTTCTGATGAGTATATGTTGTTGACATATTAATGATCAGAAATGATGTAGAATTTCTAGAAAGCATATAGGGTTATTTGAAAGGTGTTTTTCAATAGAAAGCCTGGATTAAGCTACTTGAGCATTGAGCATCAAGATCTATAAGGATAGATCAAAACGCTTAATAGTACTTTCAAATGAGCACATACCTTGACATGATCTTGAAGGTGTTCAAGATGGATCAGTCAAAGAAGGAGTTCTTGCCTGAGTTGTAAGGTATGAAGTTAAGACTTAAAGCTCGACCACGGCAGGATAGAGAGAAAGGACGAAGGTCGTCCCCTATGCTTAAGACATAGGCTCTACAGTATGCTATGCTGTGTACCGCACCTGAAGTGTGCCTTGCCATGAGTCAGTCAAGGGGTACAAGAGTGATCCAAGAATGGATCACAGGACAGCGGTCAAAGTTATCCTTAGTAACTAGTGGACTAAGGAATTTTCTTGATTATGGAGGTGGTAAAAGAGTTTGTCGTAAAGGGTTACGCCGATGCAAACTTTGACACTAATCCAGATTATTCTGAGTAGTAAACTGGATTCGTATAGTAGAACAGTTATTTGGAATAGCTCCAAATGTAGCATAGTAGTTGCATCTACAAGATGACATAGAAATTTGTAAAGCACACACGGATCTGAAAGGTTCAGACCCGTTGACTATAACATCTCTCACAAGCATAACATGATCAAACCCAGAACTCATCGAGTGTTAATCACATGGTAATGTGAACTAGATTATTGACTCTAGTAAACTCTTTGGGTGTTAGTCACATGGGGATGTGACCTTGAGTGTTAATCACATATTGATGTGAACTAGATTATTGACTCTAGTGCAAGTGGGAGACTGTTGGAAATATGCCCTAGAGGCAATAATAAAATGGTTATTATTATATTTCTTTGTTCATGATAATAGTCTTTTATTCATGCTATAACTGTATTATCTGGAAATCGTAATACACGTGTGAATACATAGACCACAATATGTCCCTAGTAAGCCTCTAGTTGACTAGCTCGTTGATCAATAGATGGTTACGGTTTCCTGACCATGGACATTGGATGTCATTGATAACGGGATCACATCATTAGGAGAATGATGTGATGGACAAGACCCAATCCTAAGCCTAGCACAAAGATCGTGTAGTTCGTATGCTAAAGCTTTTCTAATGTCAAGTATCTTTTCCTTAGACCATGAGATTGTGCAACTCCCGGACACCGTAGGAATGCTTTGGGTGTACCAAACGTCACAACGTAACTGGGTGGCTATAAAGGTGCATTACAGGTATCTCCAAAAGTGTCTGTTGGGTTGGCACGAATCGAGACTGGGATTTGTCACTCCGTGTAAACGGAGAGGTATCTCTGGGCCCACTCGGTAGGACATCATCATAATGTGCACAATGTGACCAAGGGGTTGATCATGGGATGATGTGTTACAGAACGAGTAAAGAGACTTGCCGGTAATGAGATTGAACAAGGTATCGGGATACCGACGATCGAGTCTCGGGCAAGTATCGTACCGATAGACAAAGGGAATTGTATATGGAATTGATTAAGTCCTTGACATCGTGGTTCATCCGATGAGATCATCGTGGAACATGTGGGAGCCAACATGGGTATCCAGATCCCGCTGTTGGTTATTGACCGGAGAGTCATCTCGGTCATGTCCGCATGTCTCCCGAACCCGTAGGGTCTACACACTTAAGGTTCGGTGACGCTAGGGTTATAGAGATATTAGTATGCGGTAACCCGAAAGTTGTTCGGAGTCCCGGATGAGATCCCGGACGTCACGAGGAGTTCCGGAATGGTCCGGAGGTAAAGAATTATATATAGGAAGTGCTATTTCGGCCATCGGGACAAGTTTCGGGGTCACCGGTATTGTACCGGGACCACCGGAAGGGTCCCGGGGGTCCACCGGGTGGGGCCACCTGCCCCGGGGGGCCACATGGGCTGTAGGGGGTGCGCCTTGGCCTACATGGGCCAAGGGCACCAGCCCCAAGAGGCCCATGCGCCAAGAGAAGAAAAAAAAGGGGAGAGTCCTATAGGGGGAAGGCACCTCCGAGGTGCCTTGGGGAGGATGGACTCCTCCCCCCCTTGGCCGTACCCTTTCCTTGGAGGAAGGGGCAAGGGCTGCGCCTCCCCCCTCTCCCTTGTCCCTATATATAGTGGGGAAAAGGAGGAGCAACCATACCTAAGGCCTGGCGCCTCCCTCTCCCTCCCGTGACACATCTCCCTCCTCCCGCAGCGCTTAGCGAAGCCCTGTTGGAATCCCGCTACTTCCACCACGCCGTCGTGCTGCTGGATCTCTATCAACCTCTCCCTCCTCCTTGCTGGATCAAGGCATGGGAGACGTCTCCGTTCCGTACGTGTGTTGAACGCGGAGGTGCCGTCCGTTCGGCGCTAGGATCATCGGTGATTTGAATCACGACGAGTACGACTCCTTCAACCCCGTTCTCTTGAACGCTTCCGCTTAGCGATCTACAAGGGTATGTAGATGCACTCTCCTTCCCCTCGTTGCTGGTTTCTCCATAGATAGATCTTGGTGACACATAGGAAAATTTTGAATTTCTGCTACGTTCCCCAACAGATTCGCCGCATTGGTTTTAGACCCAATCGTCGATGGATTTCACCTCACGAGAGTCCTGATGGACGGCCGCAGTACCCTGAACCTGCTTTATCAGGATACAGTGCGCAAGATGGGCATAGACCCCTCAAGGATTAAACCTACAAAGACGACCTTCAAAGGCGTCATACCAGGTGTTGAAGCTAATTGTACAGGCTCAGTCATGGTGGAAGTGGTCTTCGGATCCCCGGATAATTTCCGGAGTGAGGAGTTAATCTTTGACATAGTCCCGTTCCGCAGCGGCTATCACACTCTGCTCGGACGAACCGCGTTCGCAAAGTTCAATGCGGTGCCGCATTATGCATACCTCAAGCTCAAGATGCCAGGCCCTCGTGGAGTCAGTACGGTCAACGGAAATACGGAACGCTCCCTCCGAACGGAGGAACATACAGCGGCTCTCGCGGTAGAAGTACAGAGCAGCCTTCTAAGGCAATTTTTGAGTCCGGCCGTTAAACGACCGGACACGGCCAAACGCGCCCGGAGCAACATCAATCAAGACAACCTGGCACGTTCCGAGCACGCGTAGCAATGCGGCCCCAACCCCAGCCCTCGCATGATTGCAAGACCAACCCTCCGCGTACATCATTACGCTCTGGAGATACCATGGGCATATGGGGAGGGGCACGACCACAACAGACCCAGAGACCCCGTTCACCAGTGGCCCTATCCGGCGGCGCGCCCGCCGAACTCATGATGCAACAGCCATGGAGGGAAAACGGCTGCGCCGAACACTCAGGTGGTCTCCATTACGAGCATTAAATTCGATTATACACACCAATCCGCAGCCCACCCCTGGAGGGGGACATGTTCAATTAGTCCAATCCCTTTCTTACCGCACTATTTGTATCATTCCGCACTCATTGCAGAATTCCTTAAATAAATAATGCAGCATTTTTTGCCTATAATTGCATCACTTTACATATATGTTCATTAATGACATCTTGCAACCGTATATTTTGGTACGGCCGAATACACCAGGGGCTTACGTTCCCCGCATTATGGTGTGATAAGTCCGAACACTTTCACAAGTGCGGCACCGAACTTATAGAATTATATGAATCGGCTCCGAATCATGTCTTGGGTCAATAGTTGGGTTTGCCCGGCTCCCATGTTTTGGTACCTTACGTTCCGTTCCGTCGGCTAAGGTAGCACTGGGAGAACCACTGCGATTGCGCCCCGGTTGAGCTGGGCGAGCGCCTCAGTGGAGAAAGCTAAAACTGACTGGCATGATAAGGCGAGAGACTGGTCGCTATTCGAGAGGTCTTTTCGGGTCCCTAAATACTTATGCCGCTTCGAGCAAAGATCCGGATAATGTCCGATGAAGGTGTGGATAGCGCCCCGAAATTGGTCTTCCGAATACTAGGGGCTTCGCCGAAATTTAAAATTATAGAATTCTATGGCTAAGTGAGAGTGTTCAAGCATTATAAGTCCGGGTGCCTTGTTCGTTGTGTTGAGAGCCTCCCTAGATGGACCCAAAAATGGGAACAAGAGTGCTCAAGGTTATCCCGAACACCCCAGCACTAGTGGCATGGGGGCGGAAGCCAACGACTTGCCATCTCTCAGATTTTATAAACGGCCGCACAGAAGGTAATATTTTAAATTAAACAAGCGTTGCTTAGCGCATATGAACAAAGTTTTCAGTGCACGGGATAATACATAGCAAGTTTACTCAATAATTACATCTCTGGGGCACTCATCCGCAATCTTGCGGGCACCCTTCAGGACAGTCTTAAAGTACATCTCGGGCGTACGATACTCCTTGCCTGCTGGCGGCGCGTCAGTGATAAGCCTCTCCGCATCCAGCCTTCCCCAATGCACCTTTGCGCGGTCAAGGGCCCGACGAGCACCTTCAATACAGGCGGAGCACTTGACGACCTCCACCTAGGGGCATGCGTCCACCAGCCGCCGCACAAGGCCGAAGTAGCTCCCAGGCATGGCCCCTCCAGGCCACAGCCGGACTATGAGGCCCTTCATGGCCTGCTCGGCTACCTTGTGGAGCTCGACCAGCTGCTTCAGCTGGTCGCTAGGAGGCACCGGATGGCCGGCCTCAGTGTACTGAGACCAGAAGACCTTCTCCGTCGAGCTCCCCTCCTCGCCACGGTAGAATGCGGCGGCATCGGATACACTGCGAGGCAGATCTACAAACGCCCCTGGAGAGCTCCGAATTCGGGTAAGTTTCAGGTAGTTTACATTAACATGCCTGCTTTGCATGAAAAATGCCTTACCCGCCGCTATTTTCTTCACATCCTCAACCTCCTAAAGGGCCTTATGGGCCTTGGCCTTGGCGGACTTGGCACTTTCGAGAGCCGAGGCAAGCTCGGACTCTCGAGTCTTTGAGTCGCGCTCCAATCTCTCATGCTTCTCCATGAGAGCCTGGAGCTCTTGCCGCACCTCCGCCACCCGCGCCTCCTGCTTCTCTCGCTCTGCCCGTTGCGCGGCCGCATTGCGTTCGGCCGCAGACACAGCCTCCTTCAGGGTTGCCACCTCGTTCGTGGCCCCTGCAGCACCCATGTTATCCTTGTTATTTTTCTTTGCAACCTAAATCCTTTTCTGTAAGGTAACTATTCAAAGCGGTGTTACTCACCTTCTTTGTCCTCGAGCTGCTTCTTGGCACGGCCGAGCTCTTGCTCGTACCGCTCGAGATCCTGCTTCAATGCACCGACCTCCGCAGTCAGTGCGGCAGAGGTCAGTAGCGCAGCCTTCAAACCCATATTGACATAATTTTTTAGCAACCCTGCGTGTATCTCTTTTATATCCTCAGTCCGGCTTTTCTTTCCGAACACCGAACCGAGCATCAGGGGCTACTGTCTATGCGGTATTACATTACATATTTTTAACTTCTTACCTCAAAGCCTGTTAGAAGGCTACTATAGGCTTCGGTCAGCCCGCTCTTGGCAAGCTGAACCTTCTGAATCACCGTACTCATGATAGTGCGCTGTTCTTCCTCGATGGAAGCGCCTTTGAGCGCCTCCAACAGGTTGTCCGGCGCCTCCGGTTGGACGGGGGCCGCCGGTGTCACGGTCTTGCCCTTCTTGCGAAGGGGCCGCCTGCCGGACTCTAGAACCACTGCGGGTTCCGGCGTGGAGTCCGGCGCAAAGTCCGGGAGGCTGCCTTGCGGCGCCTCCGGAGCCTCCTCCTGATGGGTCCCTTCCTGGGATCCCACCTCTGCGTCCTCGGCGGCGCGAGGGGTGGAGGCAGTCGGGATGGAATCTACATCTGACGGAGCCAACGACCCGCTCGACGAAGCGGGGAGATCATCATCGGCCGGACTACAGGCAGTATGCGGCATTAGAAGGACACTATGTGACATAAAAAGAAATTATAAGTTACTCAGGAATCCGGATACTTACGATCTTGCCGGAGGCCTGGCCCTCGAAGGCCACTCTTCGCCGCCAACGTTGGTGTTGGCGGAGCTGTCCGGGGGAATAGTTCTTCCCCTCTTGGACCCTTCGGCCTCCCCTGTTGGGGAAGCCTTCCTCTTCCTCTCTCCCTCCTCTGGGAGAGAGTCTTCTTCGTCCTCCTCACCTTCGGGGGAGGAGTCCGCCTCGGAGTCGTCGGACACCTGAAAACGGGAACTCTTTCGAGTACCTGTGGCCACCTTCTTTGCCTTCTTCTCCGGCACCACGTGCGATGCCGGGACCAGCAGCCCCGCTAGACGGGCATCTACTGGGTTTTCTGGCATGGGAGCCGGGCAGATGAGCTGCTCGGCCTTCTTCATCCATTCCTGTCAAAGGAAAAGGGAGATTGAAACCCGCTTAGGGTCAAGCTATTAACAACAAGTGTCCCATAAAGGGGTAGAATCACTTACCTCGTCAGCTGGACGCTGCGAGTGAAATCCGCGATCTTCCGTCGCGGATGCGGGGGCTTCGGCACCCTTAAACAGCACCCTCCAGGCGCCTTCGTACATCGTGTCGAAGAGCCCGCTCAATGCCTGGTGTTGTGCCGGATCAAACTCCCACAGGTTGAAAGCCCGTTGTTGGCATGGGAGAATCCGGCGGATGAGCATGACTTGGACCACATTGACAAGCCTGAGCTTCTTGTTCACCAGCTTTTGGATATAGGCTTGGAGTCCCGTCAGCTCCTCCGAACTACCCCATAGCAAGCCCTTCTCTTTCCAGGAGGTGAGCTGCGTAGGGATACCAGATCTAAACTCGGGGGCCGCCGCCCACGTAGGGTCGTGCGGCTCGGTGATGTAGAACCACCCTGACTGCCACCCCTTGACAGATTCCACGAAGGTCCCTTCGAACCAAAGTACATTGGGCATCTTGCCCAACATGGCGCCTCCGCACTCCGCTTGAGTGCCCTTCACTACCTTCGGCTTGACATTGAAGGTCTTGAGCCACAAGCCGAAGTGGGGCTGGATGTAGAGGAAGGCCTCGCACACGACGATAAACATCGAGATGTTGAGGATGAAGTTCGGCGCCAGATCATGGAAATCCAGGCCGTAGTAGAACATGAGCCCCCGGATAAAGGGGTGAAGTGGAAAGCCCAGTCCGCGGAGGAAGTGGGGAAGGAAAACGACCCTCTCATGGGGCCTGGGGGTGGGGATGAGCTGCCCCTCGTCGGGCAGCCGGTGCGCGATGTCGCCGGAAAGGTATCTGGAGCTGCGCAGCTTTGTGATGTGCTCCTCCTTAATGGTGGAGGCCAACCACTTGCCTCCCTCTCCGGACATGGTCGGAGAAGGTCGAGACGAGATGTGCGAACTTGGGCGCTGGAGCTCGAGTGCGCGGAGATGGATAAGCAAAGGAGGAAGAAGGCATAGGTGAAAAGGTGGATCCCTATCCCCTTATATATATAGGTGGACAAAGACTATGCGTCCCCACCGGCCTAGTAAAACTCGCTTATCCCCCAAGCGCCACCATCAATGGCACGGTTGGGTTACCCACGTCCGTATTGATGAGAATCCCAGAATAAGGGGAACACGATCTCTGCTTTGACAAGACGTGCCAAGGAAACCGCTTTGCTAAACGCGCTGAGGTGGTATAATAAAAAACGATTCAAGTACAGGCTTGGTAGTGGCGTGACGTCATGCCGCAAAATACGTCAGCAGATTGAACTTGTGTACATTTTATTCTCTCTACGGTGGAATGTGGAATTTATTTTGCAGAGCCGGACACTATCCTGGTGTTCACGATCTTCTATGGATTATTTGGAGGAGGAACCCGCCTTGCAATGCCGAACATTATGCGCGCCGGACTCATCGTCATTGAAGCCAGGTTCAGGGGCTACTGAGGGAGTCCTGGACTAGGGGGTGTCCGGACAGCCGGACTATAATCGTCCGCCAGACTCCAAGACTATGAAGATACAAGATTGAAGACTTCGTCCCGTGTTCGGATGGGACTTTCCTTGGCGTGGAAGGCAAGCATGGCAATACGGATATGTAGATATCCTACCATTGTAACCGACTCTGTGTAACCCTAGCCCTCTCCGGTGTCTATATAAACCGGAGGGCTTTAGTCCATAGGACACAACAACCATTACAACAACCATTACAACAATCGTACCATAGGCTAGCTTCTAGGGTTTAGCCTCCTTGATCTCGTGGTAGATCCACTCTTGTAATACACATCATCAATATTAATCAAGCAGGACGTAGGGTTTTACCTCCATCAAGAGGGCCCGAACCTGGGTAAAACATCGTGTCCCTTGTCTCCTGTTACCATCCGCCTAGACGCACAGTTCGGGACCCCCTACCCGAGATCCGCCGGTTTTGACACCGACAGTGAGTGTGTGTTTTGCGCATCCAGGCGGAAGTTATGTTCACAAAAGAGGAGAACGATTCGATGTGGCGTTACGATTGAGGATAAATAACTACGTATGGAGACATAGAGACCTTGAACGTGCATGTGTGAGAGGTATACATGTATATGTGGGATGTGTGTTTGTGCGCGCGCGCATGATCGAGATAAAATAAAGAAGACATAAGTCCTAAGATCAACGACATGGGGGAGACGGATCGGTATGACAATATGCATGCATGTGAGAATGCAGGGAAGAAGGCCTGACAATTGAGCATGTGTTTTTGTCTTTAAGAGATAGTGGCGTGGGCTGGAGCATGCATCTATGGCGAGCAGAGGGGGTGAGGTGAAACGATTGTGCAAAAGAGATCAACCTATAAATGCATATGTACGGATAGACATATATAGTGTGGGTGACAGGAAGCAAGACTCCGTGCGAGAAAGAAATGTTGACGGAGAAACTACAGATAGATACAGAGATGGAGATGCTAGCTAGAGAGACATCCGTTAGTTTGGGTGTCGGAGATGACCGTCGGGTGGTTCAAAGGGTGAAGCTATATATGTGTGTGAGAGGGCACTTGACTGCATGTAGAGAGAAACATATGTAGTGTGTGTGATAGGAATCAAGAGTGAGGGCGAGAAAGAAGGTTGATGGAGAAACAGATAAATAGAAAGATAAAGATGCGAGCTAGTGTGTGCTAGAGATAGGAGTCGAGTGGATCAGAAGGCTGTGTTATGTGTGTGGGTGTGAGAGAGATAGAGAGAGGGTGCATGTGAGTCACATACAAACAGATATCAGAGAGAAATGAGATCCAGAGAGACGGAGTTTTGTGTCTGCGAGAGAGAAAGATATTTCACAATGAGAGTGATAGCTAGAGAGACATATGAGGGAACGCAAGATATCTCTAGGGAGAGAGGGTGTGTTTGAGTGACATACAAGAGAACAATGGAGAAATATGAGACCCTGGGAGATAGAGTTTGTGTTTGTGTGTGAGAAAGAGATATTGAAGAGGAAGAGTCGTAGGTTTTCATATCTAAGGAGCGAAAGACATCTCTTTATGAGGGGTGTGCGAGTGGCACACATGGGAATAGTTGAGAGAAATGAGACCCCGGGAGACAAAGTTTTGTGTTTCTGTGAGAGAAAGAGATTCCACATGGAGAATCATAGCTAGAGACAAATAGCAGGGAGCGAGATATACTTAGAGAGAGATAGAGTGATGAAGGTCGAGGGAGAGAGTACCGTCAGTGTGTTACGAAGATAAAAGATCATTGTCAACACACATTAATTGGAGACAGCGAGGAATGCATACATTGGATTTCAACATAAAGTGGTTTCAAATATTTGAAAATCCAAATTGATGGATACAACCTTATGAATCTCAGATCGTGCCATTTGTAAACCATATTTATGTATAAATGGTGTTGTGCTTTTGAAAGTATATATAAAAAAATGATGTATATAGAATGCAATTCCAATTGAAAATGGATCCCGCCCGAAAAAAAATAGTAGAATACAAACGGGATTCGAATTGAGTTGGCACGGTAAACATGCACTTTGCACAATTTGAACGAAGCGGGGAAAGTCGTAGTAACCCCGCCCGAAACCAAAATCTGCGAGATGGAAATCACTACTGCCTATCCCTGCCACGCAAAGCCTATCTGCTGGATTTCTATAGGTTTCGATAGGGGTAGGTTTGTAATTTCACCCAAACGTGACGTAACCGCCTCTCACCCGGATTCATACACGGTGGGCGCCAAAACACAGTGTGCCCTCGGCCGAAATCGACTCCCTCCCCGATTCATATTCATACACGGTGGGCGCCAAAAACAAACTCTCGTCAGAAAATATTCGGTGTATGTGAGATTACCGTCCTATCCCCAACCGACTAATGTTGCTGTGATGTAGTAGAAATTTGAAACGGGGGCTAAGTTTGTAAATTTCCTCGCATTTGAGACAAGCGCGCCCTGAATACATGGTTCCCCCCTTCCTCTCTACCTCCCTTTTCCCCATTCGTACTGCGTGGGCACCAAAACACCCTCTCCACCCCACCCTCCTCCGTCTGCCGCCGCCTGCCACCCCATCCACCGGCGTCCTCCTCCACCATGCCGGAGCTGATACCCCGACGCCGCCGTCCATTACAAGAGATCGACCTCTCTCATCCACACCTTCGGACCGGGATCCTTGCATCCCGTCCTCTCGCTTCATCCCCGCTGTCATCCACCTTGCCGGCGCCGCTCCTACGACTGTCTCGTCCACCGCACCCCGCCGCCACCATCTACCCTCCTAGATCTGCTTCCACGCCGCCGAAAGCCATCGCTTTTGTAGCACCGTCAAATTCTCAGTAGATGCGTACACGGCGCCACACCAGAGGCGGTACTCTTTTGTATCTGCTCAACTTATTTATCGCAGCAAGAAAATAGATCGCCACTGCTTTACTCTGATTTCTTGTCTTGGTTGCGAAGTTGCCTTTATCTGGTTTTCACCTTCAGATCCGCCATGGCACGCTCAACACTATACTCCCAATGCTTATGGTTTTCCCCTTTTATATTCCACACTAGTTAAATCACAGTAGACTAAATTTCAAAATTGGGTCAGTCGATTTTTCAGAGCTCGCCGGAGTTCGCCGGTGCGATCCAAGGGGCTCGGGTGGTTGTGGGGCCTCGCCGAACGAAGAAAACTCGGCGCGGGTGGGGGGTGGGGGTGGCGGAGGAACACAGGCGGTGGGGGCCGGTGGTCCGGCCGGCGGCCCGTGCGGTGTTCTGTATGGGAAGAATCTGAGACGAGGAAGAAGAAGGGTTAGGAGACGTAGGATCTTCATCCAACCGCCTGAAATGGTCGAGAGACAGCTGGGAGTTGCATTCTTAATGCACTCTGGTTCATCATATGTGGGCACTACGCAACCAACATTTTATTATCCAAAATCAGCTTGCTCTTCTTTACCATGTTCGATAGTGCTGGCCTGTACATGATCGATAGGCTTTCAATTACTAGCGGCAATACAACACCGTATTTTCAAGCCAGTTCCACTTTCCCGATTTATATATCGTGGTTGTGGTGTACCCCTGTTATGTACACTATGATCTGCCTAGTTGCTGTGTGCTCTTGTTATCATGGTTTGGCAAGAAACTCTCTATACAGTATATTATGAACCTATCATCTGCCAGCTATCCTTACTTCTGGAGCCTATTTTTTTGTGTACTTGTGCCAGATTATGTAAATGCACTCATGATATTACAGCACACATGAGCTCTCTCATCAGAATCCAGTGATAGCACATAAGTGTTTACAGGGGCGCCCCTATATTAGAATATCATCTGCATTACAAAGATAATCTCACAACTATTCATGTTTTCATGGTTCTCAGATATTATACGCAATTACAGTGAATATCAGAATCCGCGCATCAGAAGAATATTGTGGAACACTGCAATGACATACAAAATTGGCACCAAGGCATTGAGTGCCATTCTGGAAGCAATGAAACTCGTACGCTCCCCACCTGTTGATTCTTGTTCAGAATATCATCCTAATGACTATTCTAACCTCGAGGAATCAAAGGCAGATGGCCTGTCCTGTTCACCCATCAAGGTGCCTGTTCTAATTTGGCAAGGTTTTATTGATTGCACGTATCTTGCATATGTTGTCTTGCATTTCTTCTACTTTGTTGCACCACCATCTGCTTAGTTTACTCATCATATAACTCGATATGCCATGCCCATCCATTATCAATAGATATTCCATCTGTCGTCATACCATGTTTTTCCACTCAAGTGCTGTTCTTGTGCATCAGACATCAAAAAGGAAGAGGGTGATTGCCGAACCTGAAGGATCACCAACAAAGTCCTTGAAAAACGTGGTGGTGCCGGAGAAACCAGACAACGCCCCACTTATATTGGCTGTACAACAAGTGACACAAAACATAGGACCGACTCCAGCAGACTAAACACATACTTCACTGGCCACACCACTAGCCCCGCCACACAGGACCTGCACTCCAGCAAAAGGTATACCGATTTCATTTGCCATAGCACCAGCCGTACCACAGAAAAATCCCACTCCAGCAAAAAGTACAGCAAGTCCACCGGCCGAAGACCTATCCCAACTTCAGAGACGGCCAATTCCTGCAGATTAGAACCCCATTCCATTTATTCCCAGTTTAAAAGACAATGCTTTCAATGTTTTTAGGGACTACGTGCATATATTCCCATCATGGGAAGATTATAGTGAAGACAAACACCATTTTCACATCTTCCCGTCCAACTTACGTGTAAGTGCTATTATTCATGGTTATTATTTTCCTGTTTTCTGCTGATCGAACACATCAATGATTTACATTACATTGTTGTAACTAGGTGAGGGTCAATCTGGATAGTCATGACAAGCAAAGCTTGCTTGTGCTTTTCAAGGAAGTATTGCAGCAGTATCGGTGTTACCTGAGGAAATCACACTTTGATGGCAAGTCTATAAACGAATTTCCGGTGAAGTCTCCCGTGCTAAATTTAGAAGACATTGAATGGAAAAACCTTGTTATGCACTAGTCTTGTTCCCAGGATGAGGTACTGTCTATGAAATCACATGACAATTTGAACTTCTACTTTTCCGCATGTGCCTTACGGATCTTTTTTGCAGGAAATCAGCTCGAAGAAGAATTCCGGTTTGAAAAGAACGACAGGATATCGCAAATATGCTGCCCGCTGCTTTGCTCTTGTTAGTACCTGTTGTCCTGTATCATTGTACTTGCATACATACCTGGTTCATTATGTGACAGCAGTATGCATGATAGCTTGCTTATCAATTGTTCGCTCCAAATTATCTGATCTGTATGAGTGGTTACATTAGTGTAGAATATATCCAATGCCAATGATTTTTTTAGCTCTGCATTGTTCTTGTAAGTACATGCTGTCCTTTATCAGTGTACTTATATTGATAGGTATTTGTTCATGTACCATCACTCTACGGCTTATTTCCTTTGCCCTCCATTTTCTACACATCAGATCTATATTTACTCTTACCATAAGGTTGGTACTGAAGAAGTTTAGCTGTGCATTGCTCTTGGCTGTGCCTTTTGCCTGTATCGCTGCACATACATTTATAGCTACTTGGTTATGTAGCATCACTCTTCATCTTATCTTAAATATTCTCCATTTTTTCGTATATTATCACATCTATATTTACTCTTAACAAAATATAGAATAAAGGCAATGCTTATGAAGAAGATTCTGTGCTAAACTTCTTGAATTGCCCCCCCATCAGCAGGGACAAGGGCTTTATAGAGCCTGTCTTCACTAGTAATGTAAGTTTGTCCTTCTCAAGCCTTCAAACTTTGTTGTGTATATTTGGTTAGGCATGACTGCAACAACTGTTAATTTTTGGTGTTTGCATCAAATTGCATGTTTAAAGTTTATCATGTAGTTCATAAACAAAAGCTTGTCCTTCTCAATTTAAGTTTTCAGTTGTACAACCAAGTTCCTTCTTCATACCATGTAAATTAAACTATACAGAGCAAGTGATCTTCTTTTGCACTGCATGTATGCTTCTGTTCTTCATCCGTAATCCAGTGGTGTGGTGAACCTACCCACTACAACACAATGTCATATTCTGTAATGTCTTAACTATGAACAATGTCATATCGTTCTACTATTATTTAAACCGTCTCTTTATTTGCCAATCTGAAATGGGATAAATTTACAGCACACTAACCATTGATACTTATGAGTTCTTGATCTGTAATCCAGTGGTGTCGTGAAGCTGCCAACTCCTTCACAATGTCATTTCCTGCCATGTCTTGACCTGAACAATACCATATTGTGTTAATGCAATTTTAAACTGTGTCACTTTATTCGTCAGTAAGAAATGTGATGAATTGTCAGCACTGATACTTTTATGTGCAAAACCTGTCATCTGTCTGCTTGTTTATCTTTCAGAGTGAGGAAGATATAAGTGTTGAACAAGCGCAGTCTCATCATCTTGCTCAGCTGCTTGCGCTGCAGCTCCCCAGCAGGGCTAACCTTTCTTGAACTGTATTGTAGTGCTGTCGGTTTTGTATATTATTTTGTCGGCGTGTTTATTTGCACTGGTGGCGATCTTTGATGCCCAGTGTATGTAATCTGCTGTCTGCTTGTGCTTTATTATCATAGTGGCGAACTTTGATTCCCAGTGGATTTAATATGCCGTAATTTCTTTATTGCATAGTCTAGGTTTTTTCTTATTCACGATGCTGGAGTTATTTTACTGTATATATATCATGTCTTCGCAGTAAACCGGCCAAACCGTAAAATTACGGTACATAATCGGGCCGTCATGCAATCATGATGTATGATCTGCATCATGGGCCCCGTCAAAACTGGCCCACTAGTAGATTCGGGCCTTTAATAGGCCGAGTAACCCCCGGCCCTCTTTTTGCAAGAAAACTCAATGGGCTTTTAGGAGGCTGAGAAGTAGGCTGGGTCTGTAACGTGCCGAATAGCTCATGGGCCGGTGGCAGCCCGAAATGGACCCCGGCCCATGATTGTGTGAATCAATTCACGGGCTTTTAATAGGCCAAAGTTCTCTCGGTCAGATATCGGCTGCGAGTAGGCCGGATGCAGACCGGGCCGTAGTTAGGCCCAACTATATGACAAGCTTCTAACAGGCTGAAATTAATATAGGGCCAAAATGTTAAATGGGCCCTTAACAGGCCGAAACTAATATCAGGCCGAATTACTAAATGGGCCTTTAGCAAATGGGCCCAAAAGCATAGGGTCCAGTCAACGGGCCGAATCTGATATGGGCCATAATTGAGCCCAAAGCCTCTTAAAGGGCCGGACCTGATCTGGGCCATGATTTGGCCCAGAAAGTGGGAAGCTTTTAACGGGTCGGATCTTATATGGGCCATTATTAGGCCCGGAACGTGGCAGGCCATTAATGGACCGGATCAATTATGGGCCGGCATTTGGCCCAAAACATGGCAGCCAGTTAATGGGCCGACCTACTAGGGTCCTCAAAATCTTGTGGGCCTATAGCTGGGCCGGCCCATTAAAGTCGGCGAAATATCGTGGGCCTTCAGCTGGGCTGGCACATTATGATCCGCAAGAACTTTGTGGGCCTTTACCTAGGCCGGCCCATTATGGCACACAAAAATCTTGTGGACCTTTACCTGGGCCGGCCTATTATGGCCCGCGAAATCTTGTTGGCCTTTAGCGGGGCCAACCCATTATTGTCCGCAAAATCTCATGGGCCTTTAACTAGGCCGACCCATTATGGGCTGCGAAATCTTGTGGGCCTTTAGTTGGGCCGGCCCATTTAAACTTGATTGGCCGTGCCACGTGTCGACGTATCATAGGCGCCTTCTGTCCAATGAGTGGATGGCATCTGTCTCAACGATGAGCCGACACGTGTTTCCTCCAGCCAATGATGATTTTACACGTGGAAAATCCCCATTGGTCGGGGCTATTAACGGGTTATCGGATCCAAAACCCGACCCGATAGCATAACGACATTCCGTTGCGGTGGATGCCACGTGTCGGTCACCCTTGACGAAAGCACTTCTGTGATGCGCGATTTATCGTCATGGAAGTGGACACTTCCGTGATGATAATTTTGGTAATGTCATGGAACACTTCTATGACAGCACAGGTATGACTATCTTGATTCTGTCATAAATTTGTCATGGATGTACAGGCATGACAAAAAACGTGACCTACTATGACAAACACGTATCATCACGGAAGTGTATTTTTTTGTAGTGTCAATACCTAGTTCAATCTTGTTATCGGCAAGTCTCTTTACTCGTTCCGTAATACATCATCCTATAACTAACTCATTAGTTACAATGCTTGCAAGGCTTATAGTGATGTGCATTACCGAGTGGGCCCAGAGATACCTCTCCTACAATCGGAGTGACAAATCCTAATCTCGAAATACGCCAACCCAACAAGCACCTTAGGAGACACCTGTAGAGCACCTTTATAATCACCCAGTTACATTGTGACGTTTGGTAGAACACAAAGTGTTCCTCCGGTAAACAGGAGTTGCATAATCTCATAGTTATAGGAACATTATAAGTCATGAAGAAAGCAATAGCAACATACTAAACGATCAAGTGCTAAGCTAACGGAATGGGTCAAGTCAATCACATCATTCTCCTAATGATGTGATCCCATTAATCAAATGACAACTCATGTCTATGGTTAGGAAACTCAAGCATCTTGGATTAACGGGCTAGTCAAGTAGAGGCATACTAGTGACACTATGTTTGTCTATGTATTCACACATGTATTATGATTCCGGTTAATACAATTCTAGCATGAATAATAAGCATTTATCATGAAATAAGGAAATAAATAATAACTGTATTATTGCCTCTAGGGCATATTTCCTTCAATCTCCCACTTGCACTAGAGTCAATAATCTAGTTCACATCGCCATGTGATTTTTAACACCAATATTCATATCTGTATATGATTAACACCCATAGTTCACATCGTCATGTGACCAACACCCAAAGGGTTTACTAGAGTCAATAATCTAGTTCACATTGCTATGTGATTAACACCCAAAGAGTACTAAGGTGTGATCATGTTTTGCTCGTGAGAGAAGTTTAGTCAACGGGTCTGTCACATTCAGAGCCGTATGTATTTTGCAAAAATATTCTATGTCTACAATGCTCTGCTCGGAGCTACTCTAGCTAATTGCTTGCACTTTCAATATGTATCCAGATTGAGACTTAGAGTCATGTGGATCAGTGTCAAATCTTGCATCGACGTAACCCTTTACGACGAACCACTTGTCACCTCCATAATCGAGAAACATATCCTTATTCAAATAAGGATAATTTTGACCAATGTCCAGTGATCTACTCCTAGATCACCATTGTACTCCCTTGCCAAACCAAGGCATAGTATAAAATAGGTCTGGTCCATAGCATGGCATACTTTTATAGAACCTATGACTGAGGAATAGGGAATGACTTTCATTCTCTTTCTATTTTCTACCGTGGTCTGGATTTGAGTCTTACTCAACTTCATACATTTGCAACACAGGCAAGAACTCTTTCTTTGACTGTTCCATTTTGAACTACTTCAGAATCTTTTCAAGGTATGTACTCATTGAAAATCTTATTAAGCATCTTGATCTATCTCAATAGATCTTGATGCTCAATATTTAAGTAGCTTTACTGAGGTATTTCTTTTAAAGAATTCCTTTCAAACACTTCTTTATGCTTTCCAGAAAAATTCTACATCATTTTGATCAACAATATGTCACTCACATATACTTATCAGAAAGGCTGTAGTGCTCCCATTCACTTTATTGTAAATACAGGCTTCACTGCAAGTCCGTATAAAACTATATGCTTTATCAACTTATCAAAGCATATATTCCAACTCCGAGATGCTTGCACCAGTCCATAGATGGATCGCTAGATCTTGCACATTTTGTTAGCACCTTTAGGATTGACAAAACCTTCTGGTTGCATCATATACAACTCTTCTTCTAGAAATCCATTTAGGAATGTAGTTTTGACATCCATTTGCCAAATTTCATAATCATAAAATGCGGTAATTGCTAACATGATTCGGACAGACTTAAGCATCGCTACAGGTGAGAAAGTCTCATCGTAGTCAACCCCTTGAACTTGTCAAAAACCTTTCGTAATAAGTCGAGCTTTGTAGATAGTAACACTACCATCAGCGTCAGTCTTCTTCTTGAAGATCCATTTATTCTCGATGGCTTGCCAATCATCGGGAAAGTCAACCAAAGTCCACACTTTGTTCTCATACATGGATCCCATCTCAGATTTCATGGCCTCAAGCCATTTTGCAGAATCTGGGCTCATCATCGCTTCCTCATAGTTCGTAGGTTCGCCATGGTCAAGTAACATGACCTCCAGAATAGGATTACTGTACCACTCTGGTGCGGATCTTATTCTGGTTGACCTACGAAGTTTATTAGTAACTTGATCTGAAGTTTCATGATCAACATCATTACCTTCCTCACTTATTGGTGTAGTCATCACAGGAACCGTTTTCTGTGATGAACTATTTTCCAATAAAGGAGCAGGTACAGTTACCTCATCAAGTTCTACTTTCCTCCCACTCACTTCTTTCGAGAGAAACTCCTTCTCTAGAAAGGATCCATCTTAGCAACAAATATCTTGCCTTCGGATCTGTGATAGAAGGTGTACCCAACAGTTTCCTTTGGGTATTCTATGAAGACGCACTTCTTCGATTTGGATTCGAGCTTATCAGGTTGAAACTTTTTCACATAAGCATCGCAGACCCAAACTTTAAGAAACGACAACTTTAGTTTCTTGCCAAACCACAGTTCATAAGGCACCGTCTCAATGGATTTTGATGGTGCCCTATTTAAAGTGAATGCATTTGTCTCTAATGCATAACCCCAAAATGATAGTGGTAAATCGGTAAGATACATCATAGATCGCACCATATCCAATAAAGTGCGGTTACGACGTTCGGACATACCATTACGCTGTGGTGTTCCATGTGGCATGAGCTGTGAAACTATTCTACATTGTTTTTAAATGAAGGCCAAACTCGTAACTCAAATATTCATCTCCATGATCAGATCACAGAAACTTTATTTTCTTGTTACGATGATTTTCCACTTCACTCTGAAATTCTTTGAACCTTTCAACCATTTTAGACTTATGTTTCATCAAGTAGATATACCCATATCTGCTCAAATCATCTGTGAAGGCCAGAAAATAACGATACCCGCCACGAGCCTTAATACTCATTGGTCTGCATACATCAGTATGTATTATTTCCAGCAAGTCAGTAGCTCGTTCCATTGTTCTGGAGAACGGAGTTTTAGTCATCTTGCCCAAAAGGCACGGTTCGCAAGCATCAAATGATTCATAACCAAGTGATTCCAAAAATCCATCTTTATGGAGTTTCTTCATGGGCTTTACACCGATATGACCCAAACGTAAGTGCCACAAATAAGTTGCACTATCATTATTAACTTTGCATCTTTTGGCATCAATATTATGAATATGTGTATTACTACGATCGAGATCCAACAAACTATTTTCATTGGGTGTATGACCATTGAAGGTTTTATTCATGTTAACAGAACAACAATTATTCTCTGACTTTAAAGGAATAACCATATTGCAATAAACATGATCAAATCATATTCATGCTCAACGCAAACGCCAAATAACATTTATTTAGGTTTAACACTAATCCCGAAAGTATAGGGAGTGTGTGATGATGATCATATCAATCTTGGAACTACTTCCAACACTCATCGTCACTTCCCCTCAACTAGTCTCTATTTATTATGTAACTCCTGTTTTGAGTTACTAATCTTAGCAACCGAACAAGTATCAAATACTCAGGGGCTACTATAAACACTAGTAAGTCACACATCAATAACCTGTATATCAAATATACCCTTGTTCACTTTGCCATCCTTCTGATCCACCAAATATTCAGGGCATTTCCGTTTCCAGTGACCATTTCCTTTGCAGTGTAAGCACTCAGTTTCATGCTTTTGTCCAGCTTTGGGCTTCTTCGTGGGAGTGGCAACTTGCTTGTCATTCTACTTGAAGTTCCCTTTCTTTCCCTTTGCCCTTTTCTTGAAACTAGTGGTCTTGTCAATCATCAACACTTGATGCTCTTTCTTGATTTCTACCTTCATTGATTTCAACACCGCGAAGAGCTCGGGAATCGTTTTCGTCATCCTTTGCATACTATAGTTCATCACGAAGTTCTACTAACTTGGTGATGGTGACTAGAGAACTCTGTCAATAAGTATCTTATCTGGAAGATTAACTCCCACTTGATTCAAGCGATTGTAGTACCCAGACAATCTGAGCACATGCTTACTAGTTGAGCAATTCTCCTCCATCTTTTAGCTATAGAACTTGTTGGAGACTTCATATCTCTCAACTCGGGTATTTGCTTGAAATATTAACTTCAACTCCTAGAACATCTCATATGGCCCATGACGTTCAAAACGTCTTTGAAGTCCCGATTCTAATCCGTTAAGCATGGTGCACTAAACTATTAAGTAGTCATCATATTGAGCTAGCCAAACGTTCATAACGTCTGCATCTGCTCCTGCAATAGGTCTGTCACCTAGTGGTGCATCAAGGACATAATTCTTCTATGCAGCAATGAGGACAATCCTCAGATCACGGATCCAGTCCGCATCATTGCTACTAACATCTTTCAACATAGTTTTCTCTAGGAACATATCAAAATAAACATATGAAAGCAACAACGTGAGCTATTGATCTACAACATAATTTGCAAAATACTACCAGGACTAAGTTCATGATAAATTTAAGTTCAATTAATCATATTACTTAAGAACTCCCACTTATATAGACATCTCTCTAATCATCTAAGTGATCACGTGATCCAAATCAACTAAACCATAACCGATCATCACGTGAAATGGAGTAGTTTCCAATGGTGAACATCACTATGTTGATCATATCTACTATATGATTCATGCTCGACCTTTCGGTCTCAGTGTTCCGAGGCCATATCTGCATATGCTAGGCTCATCAAGTTTAACCTGAGTATTCTGCGTGTGCAAAACTGGCTTGCACCCATTGTAGATGGACGTAGAGCTTATCACACCCGATCATCACGTGGTGTCTGGGCACGACAAACTTTGGCAACGGTGCATACTCAGGAAGAACACTTTTATCTTGAAATTTAGTGAGAGATCATCTTATAATGCTACCGTCAATCAAAGCAAGATAAGATGCATAAAAGATAAACATCACATGCAATAAATATGAGTGATATGATATGGCCATCATCATCTTATGCTTGTGATCTCCATCTCCGAAGCACCGTCATGATCACCATCGTCACCGGCGCGACACCTTGATCTCCATCATAGCATCGTTGTCGTCTCGCCACCTATTGCTTCTATGACTACCGGTACCGCTTAGTGATCAAGTAAAGCAATTACAGGGCGATTGCATTGCATACAATAAAGCGACAACCATATGGCTCTTGCCAGTTGCCGATAACTCGGTTACAAAACATGATCATCTCATACAATAAAATATAGCATCATGCCTTGACCATATCACATCACAACATGCCCTGCAAAAACAAGTTAGACATCCTCTACTTTGTTGTTGCAAGTTTTACACGGCTGCTATGGGCTGAGCAAGAACCGTTCTTACCTACGCATCAAAACCACAACGATAGTTCGTCAAGTTAGTGTTGTTTTAACCTTCTCAAGGACCGGGCGTAGCCACACTCGGTTCAACTAAAGTTGGAGAAACTGACACCCACCAGCCACCTGTGTGCAAAGCACGTCGGTAGAACCAGTCTCGCTTAAGCGTACGCGTAATGTCGGTCTGGGCCGCTTCATCCAACAATACCGCCGAACCAAAGTATGACATGCTGGTAAGTAGTATGACTTGTATCGCCCACAACTCACTTGTGTTCTACTCGTGCATATAACATCTACGCATAAAACCTGGATCTGATACCACTGTTGGGAACGTAGTAATTTCACAAAATTCCTATGCACACACAAGATCATGGTGATGCATAGCAACGAGAGGGGAGAGTGTGTCCATGTACCCTCGTAGACCGAAAGCGGAAGCGTTAGCACAATGCGGTTGATGTAGTCGTACGTCTTCACGATCCGACTGATCAAGTACCGAACACATGGCACCTCCGAGTTCAGCACACGTTCAGCTCAATGACGTCCCTCGAACTCCAATCCAGACGAGCTTTGAGGGAGAGTTTCGTCAGCATGACGGCGTGGTGACGATGATGATGTTCTACCGACGCAGGGCTTCGCCTAAGCACCACTACGATATTATTGTGGTGAATTATGGTGGAGGGGGCACCACACAGGGCTAAGAGATCCCAAGGATCAATTGTTGTGTCTCCAAGGGGTGTCCCTCTCCCCGTATGTAAAGGAGTGGAGGAGGGGGAGGGCCGGCCCTCTCTATGGCGTGCCCTAGGGGAGTCCTACTCCCACCGGGAGTAGGATTCCCCTTTTCCTAGTAGAACTAGGAGCCCTTCCAAGTAGTAGGAGTAGGAGAGAAGGAAAGGGAAAAGAGAAGATAAGGAAGGAGGGGGCGCAACCCCTCCCCCTAGTCTAATTCGGACTAGGCCTTGAGGGGGGAGGAGGGGGCGCAGCCTCCCCACTCTCTATCCCTAAAGCCCAATAAGGCCCATCTACTCCCCGGTGAATTCCTGTAACTCTCCGGTACTTCGAAAAATACCCGAATCACTTGGAACCATTCCGATGTCCAAATATAGTTGTCAAATATATCGATCTTTACTTCTCGACTATTTCGAGACTCCTCGTCATGTCCCCGGTCTCATCCAGGACTCTGAACTACCTTCGGTACATCAAAAGACATACACTCATAATATAACCGTCATCGAACTTTAAGCGTGCGGACCCTACTGGTTCGAGAACTATGTAGACATGACCGAGACACGTCTTCGGTCAATAACCAATAGCGGAACCTGGATGCTCATATTGGCTCCCACATATTCTACGAAGATCTTTATCGGTCAAACCGCATAACAACATACGTTGTTCCCTTTGTCATCGGTATGTTACTTGCCCGAGATTCGATCGTCGGTATCTCAATACCTAGTTCAATCTCATTACCGACAAGTCTCTTTACTCGTTCCATAATACATCATCCTATAACTAACTCATTAGTTACAATGCTTGCACGGCTTGTAGTGATGTGCATTACCGAGTGGGCCCAGAGATACCTCTCCGATAATCGGAGTGACAAATCCTAATCTTTAAATACGCCAACCCAACAAGTACCTTCGGAGACACCTGTAGAGCAACTTTATAATCACCCAGTTATGTTGTGACGTTAGGTAGCACACAAAGTGTTCCTCCGATAAACGGGAGTTGCATAATCTCATAGTTATAGGAACATGTATAAGTCATGAAGAAAGCAATAGCAACATACTAAACGATCAAGTGCTAAGCTAACGGAATGGTCAAGTCAATCACATCATTCTCCTAATGATGTGATCCCATTAATCAAATGACAACTCATGTCTATGGTTAGGAAACTTAACCATCTTTGATTAACGAGCTAGTCAAGTAGAGGCATACTAGTGACACTATGTTTGTCTATGTATTCACACATGTATCATGTTTCCGGTTAATACAATTCTAGCATGAATAATAAACATTTATCATGAAATAAGGAAATAAATAATAACTTTATTATTGCGTCTAGGGCATATTTCCTTCAGTTTTTTACATCTGTGAGGAAGCTACTAACATTGCTTAACCCGATGCTAAGATACATAGACCTGTTGTAGGCATGCCTGTTATTTCTGTTAAAATAGGAGATCATTGTTATCATGTCTTATGTGAGTGGGTGCTAGTGCTAGTGCAATACCTATTTCCTTATATAATGAAATTATGCATGATATCGCACCCACTGAGTTAGAAGATATTGATGTTACAATTAAGCTTGCCAATAGAGATACTATTTCACCAGTTGGGATTGTCAGACATGTTGAAGTATTTTGTGGGAAAGTTAAATACCCTGCTGATTTTCTTGTTCTTGGTTCCCCACAAGATAGCTTTTGTCCCATTATATTTGGTAGACCCTTCGTGAATACTGTTAATGCTAGGATTGATTGTGAAAAGGATGTTGTTACTATTGGTCTGGGGAATACGACACATGAGTTTAATTTTGCTAAGTTTCGTAGGCAACCCCATGATAAAGAATTTCCTAGTAAGGATGAAATTATTGGTCTTGCTTCTATTGCCGTGCCTCCTACTGACCCGTTAGAACAATATTTGCTAGATCATGAAAATGATATGTTTATGAATGAAAGAAGGGAGATAGATGAATTATTCCTTAAACAAGGTCCTATTCTGAAACACAACTTGCTTGTTGAAATCCTAGGGGATCCTCCTCCACCTAAGGGTGATCCCGTGTTTGAGCTTAAACCATTACCTGATACTCTTAAATATGCTTATCTTGATGAAAAGAAGATATATCCTGTTATTATTAGTGCTAACCTTTCAGAGCAAGAAGAGGAGAGATTATTGAAAACTCTGAAGAAGCACCGTGCTGCTATTGGATATACTCTTGATGATCTTAAGGGCATTAGTCCCACTCTATGCCAACACAAAATTAAATTGGACGAAGGCTCCAAACCAGTTAGAGATCATCAACGACGGTTAAATCCTAAGATGAAAGAAGTGGTAAGAAAGGAGATACTAAAGCTCCTTGAGGCAGGTATAATTTATCCCGTTGCTGATAGTGAGTGGGTAAGTCCTGTCCATTGTGTCCCTAAGATGGGAGGTATTACTATTGTTCCTAATGATAAAGATGAGTTGATCCCGCATAGAATTATTATAGGTTATAGGATGGTAATTGATTTCCGTAAATTAAATAAAGCTACTAAGAAAGATCATTACCCTTTACCTTTCATTGATCAAATGCTAGAAAGACTGTCCAAACATACACATTTCTGCTTTCTAGATGGTTATTCTTGTTTCTCTCAAATACTTGTGTCAGCGGACGATCAAGCAAAGACTACTTTTACTTGCCCTTTCGGTACTTTTTCTTATAGACGTATGCCTTTTGGTTTATGTAATGCACCTGCTACCTTTCAAAGATGCATGATGGCTATATTCTTTGACTTTTGTGAAAATATTTGTGAGGTATTCATGGATGATTTCTCCGTTTATGGATCCTCTTTTGATGATTGATTGAGCAACCTTGATCGAGTTTTGCATAGATGCGAAGACACTAGTCTCATCTTGAATTGGGAGAAGTGCCACTTTATGGTTAACGAAGGCATTGTCTTTGGGCATAAAATTTCTGAAAGAGGTATTGAAGTTGATAAAGCTAAAGTTGATGCTATTGAAAAGATGCTGTGTCCCAAGGACATAAAAGGTATAAGAAGTTTCCTTGGTCATGCTGGTTTTTATAGGAGGTTCATTAAGGACTTTTCTAAAATCTCTAGGCCTCTGACTAATTTATTGCAAAAAGATATTCCTTTTTTCTTTGATGATGATTGTGTAGAAGCATTTGAAATACTTAAGAAAGCTTTAATCACTGCACCTATTGTTCAGCCACCAGATTGCAATTTACCCTTTGAAATTATGTGTGATGCTAGCGATTATGCTGTAGGTGCTGTTCTAGGGAAAAGAGTTGATAAGAAATTAAATGTTATCTAGTATGCTAGTAAAACTCTTGACACTACTTAGAGAAATTATGCTACTATTGAAAAAGAATTCTTAGCAGTTGTATTTTCATGTGATAAGTTCAGACCTTACATTGTTGATTCTAAAGTAACTATTCACACTGATCATGCTGCTATTAAATAACTTATGGACAAGAAAGATGCTAAACCTAGACTTACTAGATGGGTTCTCTTGCTCCAAGAATATGATTTGCATATTGTTGATAGAAAGGGAGCTGAGAACCCCGTTGCAAACAACTTGTCTAGGTTAGAGAATGTTCTTGATGACCCACTACCTATTGATGATAGCTTTCCTGATGAACAATTAGCTGTCATAAATGCTTCTCTTACTGCTCCATGGTATGCCGATTATGCTAATTACATTGTTGCTAAATTTATACCACCTAGTTTCACATACCAGCAAAAGAAAAAGTTCTTTTATGATTTAAGCCATTACTTCTGGGATGACCCACACCTTTATAAAGAAGGAGTATATTGTGTTATTAGACGTCGTGTACCTGAGCATGAACAGGAACATATCCTACGCAAGTGTCACTCCAAACCATATGGAGGATACCATGCTGGAGATAGAACTGCACATAAGGTATTGCAATCTGGTTTTTACACTACAAAAAAAGACACATCCGTGACATTTTGGGCCGAACGAATTTTTATTCTGTCATACATATGACACTTCTATGACGATAATTGCAACAAAACCTGGTATCATCATAGATGTGGTGGGCTCCTACTTCTATGACAAAAAATCATGACAGAAAATGGGCTTTTCATCCTGGGCGGGCTGGAGACGCAGCTGCATGACATTCTTTGGGCCGTGCATGACGGAAAAAACCGTGGTTGAAGCGAGGGGGAGGAAAATTTCGGGGAGTTGCCGGTTACGGTGGGAGGTCGGGGGGCGGAGCGATGCACGTTTCTCTCGTACGTGCGCGCGTGTGTGCGAGGCATTGGCTCTAACTGAAGCCGAGCGAGGCGTTGGGCTCTAACTGAATCCGAGCGATTGCACTGCAGGCTACGTGTTACTGAACCCGAGCGATCGATCGATGGCTGTTAACTGAACCCGATGGAGCGATTCCTTCGCTACTGCTGCTAACTAAAGCCGATCGA
>NC_041391.1:144515019-144543439 GCF_002162155.2 Triticum dicoccoides
AATAGGACCCCGTGGTGTGGAGGGCTGGATGAACAGTAGACGGTGGAGGGGTGCCCGTGGAGGGGTGGTTGAACAGTAGCCGGTGGAGTAGCGCGCGGTGGAGGCTGGATGAACAGGAGCTCATGGAGGCTGGAGGACGTCGACGGTAGCCCGTGGAGGCTGGAGGAGGTCGACGGTGGAGATGAACAATATCCCGTGGAGTCTTGTTTTGCGGTACGCCACACCCCTCCCCCCCGTTTCAACTGTAGTGCTCCAACACAAGTCCGTTTCGTCCGTTTTGCGGTACGCCACACCCCTCCCGATCAACAGGACCCCCGTTTCGACCGTAGGAGGTCCGTTTCATCCGTTTTGTGGTACGCCACACCCCTCCCGATCAACAGGACCCCCATTTCGACCGTAGGAGGTCCGTTTCCTCCGTTTTGCGGTACGCCACACCCCTCCCGATCAACAGGACCCTCGTTTCGACCGTAGGAGGTCCATTTCCTCTGTTTTGCGGTATGCGCGACTAGGCGTTCGAGACCCCGCTCGTATGTACACATACGTGACCGTATTTTCTTTCTTGAACCCTGGTCGATGTACGTACGTGTACATGCTACGTGCGCGCCTCTACTATGACACGTGCGCACCTCTACTACGACACGTGTGCGCCTCAACATCGACCATTATGTACGTACACGTTCGCGACCAGGATGACAACGCTACGTACGCTTCGACCAGGTGGGTCCCGACTGTCAGGCACTTCCTTGCCTGCGAAGATGTAGCTGGTGGGTCCCAGCAGTCAGGGGGGCGAATCGTTTTTTTGCCCGAACGCACTTCCTTGCCTGCGAAGGTGTAGCTGCTGGGTCCCAGCAGTCAGGGGGGCGAATCATTTTTTTGCCCGGACGCACTTCCTTGCGTGCGAAGGTGTAGCTGCTGGGTCCGAGCAGTCAGGGGGGCGAATCGTTTTTTTTGCCCGGACGCACTTCCTTGCATGCGAAGGTGTAGCTGGTGGGTCCCAGCAGTCGAGGGGCGAATCGTTTTTTTCGGACGCACTTCCTTGCGTGCGAAGATGTAGCTAGTGGGTCCCAGCAGTCAGGAGGGCGAATCATTTTTTTTCGGACGCACTTCCTTGCGTGCGAAGATGTAGCTCGTGGGTCCCAGCAGTCAGGGGACGAATCATTTTTTTGCAAAATACGGTGGCCCGTCCGGTGGGTCCCCGCTATCAGGTGGAGGAATAATTATTTTACGCGTAATAGGGAGGCACTTCCTTGCGGCTGCCGTGGACCCAGCTGTCAGCCTCTCCACGTACAGTCCACGTCCGATGGAGTCGTTCCTTGACCATGTTGACCACGCCGCGCCGAGAGCACCACGGCGGTGGACGACAGCGAGGCCTAGGAAGGGGACGACGCGGAGCCGGGGAAGACGCGGCAGTGGATGCACACATGGAGAGGAGTACAAGGGTTCACTGGTTCGACTGCGCTGCCGTCGCCGCAGAATAACAGGGGGTGTGGGTCAGTGGGTGAGTGGAGGGATGGCCTAGTCAGCGGTGGGAGTAGTAGGGGGCGGTGAGGCCTCCGCGGCAACACAGCCGGCCACGGGAGGCAGGAGCAGGTGGCACGACCGACGCTGCTTTGTGCGGCTGGAGCAAGAAGACCAGAGGTTGAAGAAGCACGACGACCGTTGGATGTACATCGTACGGTCACTGCAGCTAGAATCGTTTATATTGACTAAGTTGACAAAGCCCTTGGTACGTTAACTTAGTAGGCCCACAGGTTAGCTTCCGAAATGGTGCGCCCCAGATGTCAGGGGGATGAATCATTTTTTGGGCGGGTGAAGCTAGAATATCCGAGATTGAAGAAGAAGCACGGCATCCGTTGGATGGACATCCAACGGCCACTGCTGCTAGAACCGTGTGTTAACTATAAGTTGACAAAGCCTTGCATACCCGTCAACTCTGTTTTTTTGGGGACGCGCCAACTTAGTAAGGCCAGAAGTGTGTGGCAAAGAACTTATAGCCCATTTGAGATTTGTAAGAATGTGTAGCCCAATTTTGAATTCTAATGGAATTTACTACAGCCCATTTACAGTTTATTAAAAGTACAGCCCATTTCAACCAACAGTTCAAAACAGAATTCAATAAAATTTCCCACATTTTGATGGGATCCGAATATTTTATCCCGAAATTTTAGTCAGATTAAATACAATTTCAATATAAATTTATATTGTGCAAAAATCCAATGAAACATTCCGCTCGCAACAATTAATGAAATTAAAATTTTCAATATTCCAAAAATAATATTTTATAAAGTAATCACTGTTTGGTGCATTTTTTTATAGTTACTACCCAGTTTTTATAATTACATCTCTTTCATTATTTATTAAAGCCCATTTTCTTGTTAAGCCTAATGCATCCCTCCTAGGAAAGATTTGTAGCCTAGCGGGGCGGAGAATAACAACTTGACCTTGCATGGGTATTCCTAAAAAAGTATAGCTGGGCTAGCCATTTTCAGCTTGAAAAAAATTAATATCTGGGCTGGATATCTAGCATGGGCTAGACGGGCCACAACCCGCCCAGTTAATACCTGCAGCGATGTTTTCGTTGTTGTTCAGAGGAGAAAAATTAATATCTGGGGTAAACATCGAAAAACTCTGCAGTGCTCACACCTCAAAAACACAAATACTGCTCGAGCTGCTTGGTCCCAGCTGTCGGCCGCTTCTTGTGCAATTCTCTCATTTATTGACTACTCCCTCCTTTCCGGTTTATAATTCTCGATTCAAAAATCTCACCAATCAAGGTAGATGGCGAGTGGTGGAATACTTTTTCTAGTTTTGCAAAAGCACCTAATTAATGCTCTTGTTATCCTCAAAAAATTATGTTTATCAATGCATTAATTGCAATGCATGCATGCGTAAAGTACATGCATTGGTCAATTTTCTCTTAATACTTGCATGCAATGATTTAATGCACCTTGGAATCTAAACATGTGATGGAAAACAAGCAAATTGAGCCTTATAAAATGGAAAAACTAAAATTTTGAGATACCTATAAACCGGAAAGGAGGGAGTACATAGGTAGACAATGGTGTGGGACCGTGATGTCAGGAAACCAAGGGGAAGCAAAATAAATTATAGTTATATATATATATATAATAAGGAGGCACTTGCGTAAATGAGGCTATGGACCTGGTGGGTCCCCATTGTCATCCTATCCAACTAAAGTGATCTCCTCGCCCGCGCGCACTTTCCACCTGAAACAGTCAGCGCCGGCCGCCCTGCTTCCCGGTGCAGGTGATTGCTCCGCCTTCAAACGACACAAGTGCCGTCCGTCCGTCCATCTGCCGCACACATTAATGATACATGGTTGCCGAGGCGGCTACTCCGGCGTCACACGTCCGTCCCTCCGCCCGCCCACCATTGCTATATAAACTGCTGCGCCGGCCATAGCCGCAGTCATCCGCATCCGTTGCCTTTCTCCTGTCCACACCACTACTACCCACCATGGCTTCCTCGCGCTCCAGTGCTCTTCGGGACGGGCAGAAGACGGACCACAAGGAGATAGAAGCCATTGATGCCGACCTGCTGGCTGGCAGGCAGCCGGAGGACGACGACGTCCCAATGGAGAATATGGTAGTCGACGATCCGGCGCCAACCCCCTCCTCCGTGCCATCCTCGCCGGTGCATTGCACCATGACCATCGGCGAGGCTTGTGCCCAATATATGGACAGGGTGAGGCAGATGCGTGAGGAGCAGTTCCGGGAGGCGCAGGCCGACACCGCCTACAACCACCACCTCCTCCATGAGCACCTGCAGGCGGAGGAGCAGATCGCCGCGGAGCGGGCGGAGCAGGAGGCGCTGCTCGACTCGTACCGCTTCGCCCGTAAGGGCCGCCTCGAGCGCTGGCGATACCGCATGCGGGTGGCGGAGGCTGCGGCCGCCTACAAAGAGGCTAGCAAAGAGGGCGATGAAGCGGGCAAGGCACTGTTTGGCGAGACTGAGGACGAGGCAGACGACAACGCCGGCTCCGGCGAGTCCCCGCTCCGCTGGCATCGATGACGCCCTGCTCCGCCGATGCACCGCGGTGCCAACAACGATGCAGAGGACACTGCCGGCTCCGCCGAGGCCCCGCGGCGCCAACAACAAGGCAGAGGACACCGCCGGCTCCGCCGAGGCCCTGCCCCGCCAACAACGAGGCAGAGGACATTGCCGGCTCAGCCGAGGCCCCACCGTGCCAGGAACGTGGGGGAGGATTTCCACCGCTCCGCTGAGGCGCCGTCCGCCAGCAACGAGACAGAGGCATCGCCGGCTCCGCCGAGGCCCCGCCCCGCTGCCAACGAGGCCGCGCCACACAGAAAACGAGGAAGAGTAGAACACGGTAGGTCGCCGCCGCTCGGGTCCAAGTAAGGCCACCGCTGCTACCCTCCGCTTGAGGCCAAGCTAGGCGAGTTGACGATTGACGGCCGGTTAGCTTCTTGGCGGTGACGTGGAGTCGGAGAGCTGTGCTGGAGAAGAGCGTTGCTTCTACTTAACTGCTGGTGCAGTTGGCTGACTGACACATGGGCCCAACAGGACACATGTCAGTTACGCAACTGCACCTGCAGTTAAGTCACTGAAGCTTCTGTTCGGCTTAGCAGGACAGGTGGGTAGCTTCGGTTAATTAATTATACCTCCAGCGCACCCCTTTTTAGTTTTTTTTTCGAAAAGGAGGATGACCCCCGGCCTCTGCATCTGGGAGATGCATGCGGCCACAAACACCCCTTTTTAATTGAAGAATGTATGAAATGTAATGAAATCCGGCATGTTTATATGAAATCCGACCGTGTATGAATGAATTTATTTCTATTAGTTCGAATTCCTGTATCACTGGCATTGGATGAACATGCAAAACAATACGTACTAGCATTATTCCCAGGGTGATCACCACGTTTGCAGCAGTTTCACATGTACTCCCTCCGGTCCTTTCTAGTCTGCATACAAGTTTTGTCTGCAGTCAAAGTATCTCTACTTTGACCAATCTTATACAAAAATGTATGCACTTTCACAATGTGCGAAGTAAAAAGGAACAGAAGGAGTACAAAGAGTTTGAGAAGCTTTCTAGCGTTTCTGTACATTGCAATCAAACACACAGGCCTGGCAATTCATAGAGAACATTCAAAACAATCGATGATTACGCATCTCATCGACTCACATGTCAGAGGCAATATTTACTTCACAACTAAAGAATAAAGAAAAAATTGATCGCTGCTGCTGACTGCAAAGGGCGTCCCATTCAAAAATATCAAACGCATATCTTGCTAATATCAATGAGCAAAATTTGACAAGGTTGTCCCATTCCAGAATATCAAATGCCTACGTGTCAGGACCCCGACTCAATGTCACATCGATCTAGCCTGTAACACCTCATATCACTTTGTGGCCTCACGCACGGTATTCCCACGGGTGTCGCCTTACCTTTCCCCGGGACTGTTTGCGCCTTTTGGCACACGTATATGATAGTGTCGCTAGCATCCATATGATAAGGAGCCCGGGCTGACATGGCTAGTCGTAAACCCAAAGTGGCACAGACTTACAGGGACATGCATCCATGACCCAGCATCGAACGTGTCGGTCATCAGCGAGTAAATTCCGGGTTGTAGCACTGGGCTAGCAGGACTCCGGTAAACCGGGCTGTAGCGGGCTAACAGGACTCCGATACTCAACGCGTGACATTTCCCCGAAGGGACAAACACAGGAACGAAGAAGGACACATGCCGGCCAGCCTAAGTGTTCCAGAGCAGTAGCAAGCTACCATGGCTCAGTGGAAACACTAGGAGACATTTCCCGGTAAGAGAGGCTACTAAAGATAAACAACTAGATAGTCAGATCCCACACATACCAAGCATTTCAATCATACACACAATATGCTCGATATGTGCAAATACAACAAGGCATCACAACATGACTCTACGACACAAGTACTTTATTTAAAGGCTCAGAGAGCCATACATAGCATACACACAAGTACGGGTCACACGACCCACATTCAAGTCATACAAGCATACAAGCCAACAGCGGAAGTGTTTTGTCTGAGTACAGACAACTAGTAAAATAAAAGAGGCTTGGGTAAGCCTAGCTATACTACATGGTCCTTCACATGCTCAGGATCACCACCTGGGCCTTAGTCTACTCATCGATGTCAACATCTATGAAGAACCCGTCGGAAGGGGTTGTAGCATCTTCTGAAAAATATAAATTAAAGCAACATGAGTACAAAGGTACTCAGCAAGACTTACATCAGATCCTACATACATGCACATTATCAAGAAGGGTTGGTGGGGTTATTGCAGCAAGCCAGCTTTGACTCTTGGCTAAGCTATCCTACGAGACTCTAACTTGAAATGGTTTTGCGCACTCGAGTCCACTACTCACCACTTCAATACTCTACCGAGGATCCACCTCCGTCTTCCTACGGAAGAGCCATCCTCGGCACTCACACTTATCTTGAGGCTTTTAGTAGTTTCCATTTACTTGTCTATGAACTGTATAGGCAACCAAGTAGTCCTTTACCGCGGACGCGGCTATTCGAATAGATGATGTTAACCCTGCAGGGGTGTACTTCTTCATACATGTTTCCACCACTTAGCGTCTGCACACGACATGTGCTCGGCAGACTTCAAGCGAAAGCCGACGTGGATGTAGACCACGACCTACCTAGACACTCATGTCTCCAGTCCAGGTTTATCGCCTATTCGGGTTCCATCCATGAGGAGATCCGGCCGGAGTTTCGCTCACAGCCCCAAACGATGTGAGCAGGGTTCCCGAGACACCAAACGGGCATCCGGTACACCGTGCCACGTACCTACCGCATCACAGCCCACCCCTATGGTCAGCGCTGTCCACGGCCTCCAGTAGGCTACAAACACCAGAAACTACTTGCAACTCCTGGACAGAGGACTAGGGTGAATAAGAAGTCAAGCGGGGTCATATTTCATGGCCCAATGTATGGTAGTAGCTGATTCTTAAATCACACATACAGATCTCAGTGCTTAAGGACGGCCTCAATGAAACAACCCACCATGTACTCCTACATGGCCTCTCATCGATACCTTTACCAAATCATGTTCAACACATTACTCTCACACTGACACGATCATTTCACTCTAGCCCATCACCCAGATGAACCAGACCTGACACGACTCTAAGCATAGCAGGCATAGCAAGGTAGGAACAACACATTCATATGGCTCAATCAACTCCTACACATGCTAGTGGGTTTCATCTAGTTACTGTGGCAATGACAGGTCATGCAGAGCAAATGGGTTCAACTACCGTAGCACAAAGCAGTTTGAATCGCGTTGTCTTAATGCAGTAAAAGAGAGCAGGAGCAAGAACATGGGATTGTATCGATATGATCAAATGGTTGGTTGCTTGCCTGATGGGTCGGTGCACTGGTATTGTTCTTCGTTGGGGTAATCACGGTACTCCTCGGGGGCAGGACCTGCCGCAGAGAGCACCGATACACAAACATCACCAAACAGTATGCAACAATATGATGCATGCATGAGACATGGAAAAATGAGTGTATTGGGCTAATGCAACTAGGAACAGGTGGGTTTGAACTAATTTGAACCAAAGATTCAAAGTTCAAACTCATAAGTTGCCATTTTAAGTGCTTTATCTTGTTCTGTGATAAACAGCAGGTTAGCTTGTTTAAACATGCATGAAACCAGTATAGATGGATAGATTGGATTTTTCTGATCATTTTTCATATATAACACTTTGCATTTGGAGCTATAGATTAATTTCTATGAATTTTTGAAGTTTGTAGCATTTTCTGGAATTTCCTGTGTAAAAGTAATTCCAGTAAATAAATTACTGCATCAGCATTATGTCAGGATGACGTCAGTGGTCAACGGGCTGGTCCAGGTCAAACTGACCAGTGGGTCCCGCATGTCAGTAGTTAATTAAACTAACTAAAATTAGTTTAAACTACTCTGGGTTAATTAGCAGAGGGGCCCCACATGTCATAGACTCAGGGGAGTCAATCTGGGCCCACCCTGGTCAAAGTCAAGGTCAAACTCGCCGGCATCTAGCCGCCGGCGAGGCCGAACACGGCGGCGGAAGTGCTTTTGTGCATTCCGGCGTCCAAACGGGCGGCGGAAGGCATCTACGCGTAGCTGAGACCGAGCCGCGGCTATTTGTGGTGGTCGTTGAGCTCGGGGTGGCCGGAGACGTCGCCGGCGACGACTTTGGCGGTCGCCGGAGTCGGGTGAAGATGGATCCGACGCTACGGGGCACGGCGAGGCCCGTGGTGAGGTGCGTTGGGCCCCTGGGAACGCGGTGAGTATGTTAGACAAGGTGGGGTGGCTGGTGGTTAGCCGGAGACACGTCGGCGACGAGCTCTACGGCGGCGCGTGTGGGTGAGCTACGTGTGCTCGTGGTGGTGCACGGAAGCAAGAGAAGGAAGGGGCAGGAGGTAGCCAGGCTCACAACGGTCTTGAGGGAACAGACGGCGCGGTCGGGGACGAGCTGGTGCGGCGGCGACGGCGAAGGGGATCTCCGTCGATGGCGGTTCGGTCGAGGTCAGTGCGGTGGCTTCGGGGCACGCGAGCGCTCGGGGCTCGGCTCGCTCGAAGGAGTAGAGGGCGGCGAAGCTCCTGGACATGGTGGCGCGGCGTGGAAACGACGGGGAGCACGACTACGGCGGCGGTGCGGCGGCGGTGGCGTCGGCCATGGTGCGGGAGAGCGAGGGAGAGGAGCTGGGGGCGAATGGGTGTGTCCACGAGGTTCGGGGTGCGACGTGGAGACCGTCCAGGCCAGCTAGGCGGCGAGGGGAGGAAGCAGGGCGACGGGCAGCTGCGTGGCGCGCGCTGGTGCCGCCGTCGAGCACCTGCCTGCCTGCCTGGCCAAGCCAAGCAGCTCGCTGGAGCGGTGGCTGGGCTGGGCCGGCAGGTGGGCCTCTGGGTGGCGACAGGTAAGCCTTTCCCTTTTTTTCTTGTTTCTGTTTTTATTATGTAAGTTTGTTGAATTACTAAAAATACCTAGGCAACTCCAAAATTCACCAAACTGCACCTGGTCCTTAGTTGGAATATTTCCAACATGGAACATTTTAGTTTGGGATTATTTGAGCATTTGAAATATTTTTATAAATTTTAAATGCCCAAATTCAAATACTTATGATTTAATTCAAAGACCTTAGGATGACCTAGGAAACTGTGCATCACTTTTGGCAGAGGTTCTGAACCAAGACAAAAATGATGGACATTTTAGAAGGGCATTTCAGGTTCATTGAAAATGTTTTTTAGTAAACCCTAGTTGGTTTCAGAGGGGGCTGGGGGTTCTGTCATCCCCATTTCAAGTTTCTGTTGAATGAAATAGACATGATGCAACACTCTAATGCATGAACTAGCTAGGGTGTGACACTATGATTGTGGAATGGACAGGGTTTGCCATCAGTTCGGACATTGACATGGCAACTCGTGCTAAATAAACCAGCTGTTCTTTTTGTGCAGTTCCACCAAAATCAACCAAATTCGCGCGTAGCTTGTATGATTTCTCCCTTATATGTTGCAATGCCTTGAACTTATGGGCACCTCCTTTCTTGTGGTGGAAATGAATGATTTGATGTATTCATGAACATTTTGTGCAGTTCCCGTTGAAATCAAGCTGAGCACCCCTGTTTGCACAAATACAAAAAAGTGATTAGTATAAAGCAAACTGTACTATGAATTGACAGTTTCAATAGGGACATACATGGTCCATGTAGAGCACACTTTTAGAAAAATGGAACTCACCAGAAAGAATCCTAGAACAACATTGTACTCGCGCATCACAGCAAAAAAATGGAGATTTGTCTGTCCTTCTGAGCTGAAGTTAGTTTGGTCTTGTGGGGAGTAATGTAACCATCCTTCAACTGCTCCTTCTGATGAGAAGATAGACAATGCTTCTTCATCCTGGCATAATCGGAACTAGTCACTTCACGTACTCCATATTCTTCTTCAGAGGAAGATGATCCTGTTGTGCAAAGACAAGAGGACTACTAAATGCTAGCATCCATGTTTGCTCAAAAAAGGAAAGGAAATATTTAAAACAGCACAGATGAAGCACTTCCCAAGGACAATACCACTTTTTCATGACAGTATCTAAACAGTAGCACAACACCAATAGAGATGACAAAGCTCAATCATATGGATGAAATCAGTGGGCGAGTACCAACCTTTGTCAGGAGGCTGATTGTGTAGAGCATACAGATGAAGCACTTCTCGGGAACCATCTGTTGCTATCTACGGGGGTGGCTATGCTTACTATATACTCCTCGATTAGTTTAATGTTTCCAACATCTTGTTGTGCAGTTCCACTAAAATATATGGTATCTTCAAAGAAGATCCCTGTTTGCACAAGTGGAGATAATTATGTATGGCATCAAATCAGCGGCAAAACAATTGCTTGTTCAAGCCATAGCAATAAATTAAGATGCAAAACTATATCATTACTTGTGTCATCACAGTTCCAGTGCTTCATTACAGCACCGGGAGTTGATTTTTGTTTTTCTTCCGCTTGTTCTTCCCCGTCATCACTTGGTTCAATAACAGACAAGCTTCGCCTTCAATGTAAGATTTGGCATGTCAATTAGGGAGCACAAGTATAGTACTAAACTTAATTTTCTGATGAAAGTGGCAAAATATAGGCCAAGAGTTGTGAAATATCCTTATCTTACCTCAATGGGATATTATGGTGCACATACAGATTGGAAGTCTTGTCTCCATTTGTGCAGTTCACTAAAATCAAGCAACATTATCATACAAGTAGCACAACATATGAAAGCACACTGCAGAATCATGTGAAAGAAGGCTAGTACTGACCTCTCATGATGCGCAATTCAAACAACTCACAAGAAGAAGATCTGAACCAAATTCGCCTTAACGGATAGGAAGTAAGATCTCCTCTTGTGCAGTTCCACTAAGATCAAGCAATCAAGCAACGTTGTCGGTGTGACATTTTGGTTGAACTACACAAAACACTCTTAAAGCAAATGTGTTTTGTGCAGTGCAACAAAAGGTCAGAATGGCAACGAGGTGAAGTAGATAACCCTATTTACACAGAGGTGCAAAGGAAACAATTAGTGGTCAATAATGGTGGATGACACAGAGGCCAACAAAAAGAAGCATCTACCTTATCTAAATGGGAAAGAAAGCAAGACAGTAGCATTTCTCAAATGGTGGAATTGATTAATATTAACATAGAGATTATATTAACAATAAAACTCGTTAAACATGGAATTTGCTTTTAACTGTGGCATTGCATCAATTTTCCAGCGGCATTATTAGAGGGTGTTTGTTTACAGGGACATTTTGGTGTAGGGACTAAAAAAACTCCGTGTCAGTCACATCTAAACCAAACAGGAGGGACTTTTCGGGGCTAAAAGTGGGCATTTGGGACTAAAGAAAGAAGACCCCGAGGGAGTCTTTTTGGGAATTTTTCCAACAGTTGCCCCTGCCACGCATCACACCTTGTTTCTATTAGTTCATTACTAGGGGTAACATGGTCTTTTATCATGTCATTTAATAACCTCTAGTCCATGTTTAGTCCCTGGAACCAAGCAGGTAGGGACTAGGGAGTTTTTAACCAAACAGGGCCATAGATTAACAACAGCTAATGAGTTGCACGGGACAGTGGAAGCACCAGCACCATGTGCATCTACCGATGTACTATGGTCATGCACAGTCTGTTGCAACAAAGAACAAACAACCAAGGAGCATATTTGTGTTGGTCCCAGTTTTGTTATCTTTAGACACCTTTCCCTATGTGAGCGCAGCAAATCTAGTCCTTCTCAAACTCTACAGCCTTGTCCCTTCCTTTCCTTTTTGAACTAGTACTTTCGCCCCTTCCTTTCCTCTTTGAACCACGTCCTAGATTTATGCGATACAACTTTCCCCACTACTTTCCCCCATTCCTTTCCTCTTTGAACCACGTCCTAGATTCATGCTATACAACTTTCCCCTTCATTTCCTCTTTGAACCACATCCTAGATTCATGCTATATACAACTTTTCCCACTACTTTCCCCCACTCCTTTCCTCTTTGAACCACGTCCTAGATTCATGGTATACATGCAGCTAGAGCAATGCATGTGGAGTAAGTAAAATATACCTTAAGGTTCTTGGGGCGTGGTTCGGTGGGCGACGGGACGGCGGCGAAGAAGAAGGGGTCGGAGGCCCTCCCGCGCCGCCGCTGGGTGGAAAGTGAATAGCAGCACCGGTAGTGGATTCCCTCCCTCACCGACGGCGACAGCGCTAAGCCTCCTTCCCTTCCCGGCGGACGGATCCTGCCGGCTCTTTGAGCAGCAGTGAGGGGAGAGAGAGGCCAATGAAGTCTTATTTAGATCTGGAGAGGGCGAGAGAGTGTGAAGAGAGCAACTATAAGCGCTGAGGCTCCAGCGTGTATATATATACTGGAGCGAGAGTGTGAAGCGTGCAAACCCTAGAAAACATTTTGACCAGTCAAAGAATCCTCCACGCAAAAATTATGCTCAAGTGTAGTTATCGAACCCGAGATCTCAAGTTTGATGAGCGAACAGGCTAACCAGCTACACAACCCTCCCGTTATGTTCAACGAGAGGAAAATAACCTTTTATACTGTGGGGACCCCGACTCATAAGTCGAGATCACCGAATGCACGTGTACAGTGATCCCAGAGATCAATGCTCACTGAACACATAGAAGCTGAATAACAAGAGTCTTACATCCAAACATACCGTTTTACACAAGTAGGACCATTATGGCCAAGTCTTGGGTATATCATCGCAGCTGAAATCTTCGTCGATAACTTGGACCCATGCCATCTGCCTTAACCCTACAGGCATTCTGACTGGGAAGCGTCCTAGCTCGCATGTTCGTCACCAAGGTACTCTTCATCATATCTCGTTCTTTCATGCCTAGCCAATAAAATAACCAGTGGCAAGCCAATGAGTACTTTGAATGTACTCGCAAGCAACCCATGTTTTGGTTCAAGATACAACAATGCATGATATAGGTAATTTTTTTCTGCGGAAAGCTAGTTTTGAGTGCAATGACATGTTCAACAACTTGTAAGACATGCATCAAGTGAATTCAAGTAACCATGAAGACAGGTTATAGATATCAACATAAATAGAGTGGGCACCAACCCAACTCAATTATGTCAAGTCCTTGGACTTGACCCAAATAGCTTTGTCAACACACACACACGCACGTTTGTAAGAATCTGGACATAGTTTAAGCAGCACCGCCCAACTGTCCTTGACCGCGGACACGGCTATTCGAATAGTTTTACACTCTGCAGAGGTTGCACACTTTACCCACAAGATCCGGGGAACTTCCGTGTCATCCACGACTCACGATACCTCAAAGTACCCGGGGTAAGCACCCAATCACTACCTTTCCCTAGACGACACTAACATGGAGTCCACTCGTTGTTCCGTATCCTCACGATGTACGAGACTCGCTCGAGATCGTAACATCTGAGAGGGGACACAACGGTGTATCCGGTGCCCTGTGAAAACAGTCATGGCCACCCTACCTGGCACGACCCCGTCCCGAGAGAGCGCACCAACAACTCTCCCGTCACTAGTAATGCGGGCTCCAAGCTAGTATCGGCCTAGGTAATCAATAATGCCCTTTCCCATATAAGGGTAGAGTGGTTGCACATGTAAGGTTGGGACAGTCATCAAATCTTAAATCTAATCCGTTTTTGAAAACAACACACATACTTGCCTCGGTACACCACTTCGTCATCAAGTGGTTACCCATCTCAACATCTCCCTCGGGCATAAGTGGCACCCGACGGGGTTTTCGAAAAGTCTTTTGAAAATACTTTGCCTCCATCACATGCATATTCCCGCCCCTTTTTGCGTAGCAACTACTTTAGCATCCTATCTACTCCCACCGGCATAACCCTCATAAGAAGGTAGGGTCATGCACAATGCAAGTCTCAACGAGGAATTACGGTGGCAACCATCAACGTGGGTACCACCTCATCATGATTCCGATGCAACAATAATAAAGAGCTATATGACGTGCATAAAAAGGGTTTCATAGACATGGTCAAAGGGCTGCTTGCCTGGTTTCTCAGAGTCTTCAAGTCTTCTGGTCCTTCTCCAAGTACTCCGTCTATTTCATCAACTAACGTCGGAAACAATCATAATAAGCAACACAACAAGGCAAAAATAAAAGTGCTCTAAAAATATGAGTTGGACTTTTCTGGGATACCTCTGGTCATATGAGGGATGACCAAAGTGGTTTCATTAGGATTTGATCAATGGACATCTCTGAACATTTCGTTATGATGGAATCAAGGGGTTTATGGAATTGCAAGAAGTGTACAGAAGAATTATTTTGAAAAATGAGCAAAGGCACCCATTTAACAAAGGATGATTTTAGAAGCATCTAGGAATTGGTTTCACTGGATTTGGAGTTCAAATGGATTTCCTATGAATTGCAAAGTTGGCTATATATGAAGAAATAGACCATTATTTTATGTGCTACAGAAAGTATTAATAAAAATGTTCATAAACTAAGTTATGAACTTAGAAACATCTAGGATTTTGAATCATGGAATTTGGATCAAAAATGGGCTCTCTGTGATTTTCTAAAGTTCATCACAAAAATAGGAAAATGGGGATTTGGTAAATATTTGTGAAGAAAAGGTCTCTGGAAAAATGTGCATATTGCATCACCAGATAGATCCTGATTTATAGAGTCACTAGAAATTTGAATCGTCAAATTTGGACTCCATTTGAATTGTTTATGGATATAACAACTTTTACAGAAAAAGAAAAAAGAAAAGGGAAAGGGGGGGTGTACCCTTATCCAGCGCACCAGGCAAAAGATAGCAGTGGGCCGGCCCAGTGGCTCAGCTGCGCTGGCGACATGGGGTGACGTCGAAGACGGATTCACGGGAGGATGCTTTCGCCGTGGAAACGCGGGAGTAGCGCGGCCCGCCTCCACTTACGCGGGCGAGCAGGCGCGCGGTGGAGTTTTAAACCTGACAGGCGGGGCTCCCTGTCAGGATGTGAGGCTGACCGACGGGCCCCACGGCCATCGTCGTCAACCTCCGTCCAGAGAGGACGGCGAGCTCACCGGCGTCGCTGTGGTCGACGGCGAGGTGATCCGAGGGCACCGGCGTGCTCAGGGCAGAGTCGCCGTTCGGGTGGAAGTGGAGGCGGTCGCCGGAGCGCAGGGGTTCGCCGGTGATGAGGAAGCCAGCGGCAGAGCTTCGGGAGGAGCTTGCCCCAGTCGATTCTGGCTGCAATAGAGAGGGGAGACAGAGGGGAAATGGTGAGAGATGTGAGGCGGTTCCAGATCGAGAGAGAGAGATGGCAACAGAGGCCTGTACCGCGAGATCGACGGAGACCCGAGGCGGTGGAGCTCGAGCTCGATCTCGAGCTCAGGCGCTTCTGGAGATGAACTGGGGGTGCAGGGGGATGACTTGATGGTGCAGAGAGCGAGGGGCGAGGGTGGAAGGGCTCGGGGAGGCCTTTATATAGGCGAACGGCGGTCCACCGTGGGCTCGTGCACCGGCGGGCTCGTGCTCGTCGCTACGGGCCTCGGGAGGGCGCTGCACCGTGTCTAGGGTGCTTGTGGGGGTCGACTACGCCCAGGGGAAAGAAGAGAGGGAGCAGGGAGAGGTCAGAGACGCCGCGCGTGTGAGCCGCGCCATTGGCGCGCTCGGGCGGCCGGTGTCCGTTAGCGCGGAGGCGCGGGGAGGAGGAGAGAGGAGGGGGCCGGCCGTGTAGCGTGTCGCGGACGCCGAGGCGCATCGGCAGGCACGCGGGGGAGGCCTGAGGTGGCCGGAAGCATCGGGCAGAGGGCGGCTATAGTGCCTAACCGCACTGTAGCGCGCTCTGGAGCGCGCGTTTGGCATGTCATGGCATATTATATGTCTGTGGGCACGGCCACTGATGGCCAGTAGTGCTAGGGAGTAGTAAAGAAGAGGGGAGGGGCATTGGATGCCCTGGAGAGCCAGTAGAGTGAGGGGAGAGGAAGAAGAAGTGTGCAAATGGGCTGACCAGAGAGAGGAAGTGGGGTTTTACCCACCCAATAAGTGAGCTATGGACTTGGACTTGCCATTGTTACTAGAGGTGAAAGGGGGCTAGGAGGAGCTGTGGTAAAAATTTGAGCTCTCCAAGAATAGTGGAAGGGGTCAAAATAGTGGTTTTTGCAAAATGCCAGAAGGTGTTTGATAATGGTTTGGGGTAGCAGATGAACCCTCATTGCCATGATACTTAACAGGATGGAAAGACACTTAGAAATAGGGTGTACCACCAAATTTGAGCTTATTTGGGCAAAGTTGCCAATGCAACTTTTGTAAACCCTAGAAATGAGCAGAAATAGACTTGAGTAGATCTAGTTGAGCAAATCACTTTTCCTTGATGCACCACTTGGTTTAGTGGCCTCATTTGGTCATGTGAACATGCTCACAAAAGTTGGGGTCAAGGGAAGAAAGTTGGTAGTACAAAGTTTCTCAAACTTGATTCTGGTCAGAGAGGGTTTTGGGGCATTTTGATCAAGTTAACTTGTTCTCAAACTTGTGCCACTTGGTCTAGATGAGTTATTAGACCGTATGAGCACGTTCACAAGTTTTGAGAATATTTGGACATGTTTGGCAGTGCAAAGCTGTTCAAACTTGAAAAAGGACAGAAGTGGTTTTGAGGGGATTTCATGGAGTTTTACTATTCTCCATGACATGATACTTGTCAAGATCATCAAACTTGTCATATGTGACATGCTAGAATTTTCTTGGAATTTTTGGAGAATATTTCCTTTGTAAATATTTCAAAAGCTTGAAATATACAGAAAGGGTTTTTGAGGGATTTGACCAATATTTTGAACATGACCATGTGTTGAAACTCTTATATATGGACAATATGTGTCCACTGAGTTTCCCTGATTTTTGTCAAATATTTTTAAAACAATAAAGTAATTTTTCCCTATTAAAGACCATTTCTGGCCTTAAGAAAAAGCTTTTAAATAAAATAGGAAAATAACTTTTAAAATTATATTTTTGTGGTTTCTGGGTACCCTATATCTAATAGGAGTCAAATATATTTTTGTAAAGATTTTTACTGCCCTTAATTAAGTACTTGCAATGCAAACCTCAATTCAGGGGTTTTTGAAAAACTAATTTTTGAAAATACTATTTGGCCAAATTATTTTTGCAAGAAATTATTTTTATTTCCTATACACATGGCATGATAATTGGGAGAGGTTTTTGGAGCAAGGAGATGAAGTATAGGAGTTGGAGGATTTGTTTGATTCTTAGAGCACTTGCAAACAGCAGACAAACATTCAATCAAAGCAAAGACAAAACACTCAAAAGTTTTTTTTGTCAAACCACATTTTATCATGATTTATTAGCTTAAGTGTTGTGGCATGAAAATCAGGGTGTGACAGACCTACCCCCCTTACAAGAATCTCGTCCCCGAGATTCCCAGACTAGGCGCGGAAAGGGATACAGAAACTTGGATCTTGGGTAGTCTTCAAGTCCTCATGTTGCTTCTGATTTCGTGTAGTGCTCCATTGAGCTTGAAGTACTGGATGATGTGGCTTCGGGTTGCTAATGGGTAGCTTGCGGTAGGTTAGGTTGGGCTAGGGGTCGATGGCTCGGTGGTTAATGTCTTTGTAGAGACCGGGCTAGTTAGGAAGTTGGAAACACTTCCGGGGTTGTGATGCATGGAAAGCGTTGTGCACATCGGGTAACTCAGGTGGTAAATCTAGCTGGTAGTCGTCTACTCTTCGTCTCGTAGTGATCTCAGAGGGGGTTGTTAAATCTTGGAGTGATCTCGAAGGGGGCCGATGAATCTTGGTGTGGGTCTCCTTGTCATGGAAATGCTTGGTTCCTTAGAGGGAAGTGGCCCGTAGATACACCTGGTCTTCGACGCGGAGGTTTACTTCTTGACGATGGTGGTTGGTGCAGTTCTTCTTCCTTGACATGAAGATCTTCAGATGTTCCTTGACTAGCTCAACGATTCTTCTTCCGTCTTCGGGTAGACAAGCATGTCATCAAATAACGATGACGACCAGCTTGTTCGAGTACTCCGTGAAGAGTTGCCCACGTGCTGTATAGGGTATAGGTTGGGGTATCGGTGGTGGTCACGGTTGAGTACTGGTAGGGTCTTCTCGACCTAGAGTCAAGGCCCAAGGTCAGGATCCGACCATGTTGTGGCTTGGTAGGGCGTAAGGGTTTCAAGGATTCTAGTGTGCGAGTGAAAGTTCATCATCCCATCCTTGAGCACAGTTTCTGAGATGCCAATACTTCTACCTAGTCTTCACATCATATTACCAAAAGAATCATCTCGTATAGGTCAACTCCAATCATCACTCATGTTATTCATATCCTCATGACTCTCGAGAGGAGGTCTAACAAAATCATATATGTCTATGATATCCAAACTCATGTGTGTGGCTACCCCTAAAAATCCATGGGTAGAGCATACAGGCTGCTAAGTTTGAATTAAACATCACAATCCAAGTGCTCAGCTTGTTCTTCCCAGGTCTACGATAAAGCACCTCTATCTAAGGAAACACGTCGTATGCCACCCCAAGATCTTGTTTCCTTCCTATGAATCAACTCCAACAGCCCATTAACTTCCATCAATCACTACATAATCCATTTAATTCTACAAATCCAATGGTTAAGGTGTTCCACATGATCTCCTAAGGTTCCTATAATCCCCAGATACTTGAAAGGGCTATTTTTGCTATAGTCAGTCCACCGATTCCCATTATCATGGTCAAGTAACACTCCAAGGTCAAGCTCATAAAGATGCCTAAATAAACTCCGACAATTAGTCCAATCTCCTAGTTTATCGTCCTCCGAGAAACATGGTATCATGATCGAGATCATCAATCTAAATCCAATTTACTCCGAACCATGTAGACATACTCAGCATCTATATTCAACTAGAATCATTTACTTAAATCCAAATCTCTTGTCCAACGAGTATTCCTACATGTTTCCCCCCAAGTCATTTACGTAATATCAATTGTCTCCTATCAATATCCCATGGCTAAGACAAATCCAAATACTTCCAATAATTTCAACTTGCGATCATAATTGTCCTATTAAATCCAATTTACTCAGGGGTAATGAAAGCTATGCTACTCTATAATCATGATCCCACCAAGTTCATCTACCTACATCAAAGCCTCATAATCCACCAAATAGTCTCATATCATTCCTCAAGTCATTGATATAAACTCATCAAGTCATTTCTCCTCTATTCCTATATCCTCTGATTGGTCTTCCCTATGGCATCACCAGTTTTGGTGCTATCTTAGGATGATAATGTGCTCGTTCACTATGTCCACTAGTTCCATAATGAACCCAGTGATAAGCAAGGTTACGGAGGCTTAACCGGTTCTCTTGCAATTCTGTGGGTTAAGCACATGGTTAAGGATTTGAGCTAGGGTATCTTATGAAGCCTCGAAGGGTCTAGGAATGGGTCTCTAATCTTGAGGGGAAACCATAACTCTAAGGGGATGCACTTGGTCGAGGAGGTTGTAGCAAAAGTCATCAATGCTTGTTGGTCGCCGAGGTGGAATCCTTGGTGCATATTGTCTTGCTTGTCTTCAGTTGAGGAAAGAGATGAGAGGGAAAAGTAGCATAGAGGAGGGGAATGCCTAAAGGGGGTTCTATAGTGCTAGTGCAAACAACAGGTGCAAAAAGGGCCAAACAAAAGAAACAAGGTAAGGAAGGTGATATAGTCGCATACTTGTCGCCTAGGGCAAAAGTGCGACCTATATCAAAACACAAACAAATAAAAACAAGCAACACACAATCATGGTTCTATTCGAACTATCATACGGCTCGACTGCGCATAGGGGGTACGTGACTCATCCTACCCTAGGGGTTCTCGGACTCAGTAGTCATGCCTTGTGCCTCATGCAGTCTTCTGAGTTTCCCTCAGGTGTTGCTACATCTCTTGTTTGATGAAACGATCTGGGTTGAGCCTGAAGAATCTTCGACAACTTCTTGCCTGTTGAAGTGATGGGGTGAAGGTGGCTCCTCGTAACTAGCATTGACTTGATCTTCTGTTGTCTTCTTAATCATGACGATCACTTTTGCCTTTTTAAGGTGTTGGCGGTTCTAGGTGGCACTCCTTTATGCAATGACATTAACAAGGCATAATAGAGGCCCAATCTGTCAGACACATTGTTGACAATATCGTCACCGAGAGTGGGGGATGAAGAGAACCGTTTTCCTGCTCACTATAGTGAGGCGGACGAAATGGCTAGGTTCTCATCCAGCGGTGGTTGCCGATACAACAACGGTAGTGACAGGGTTACCCTACTAGCGATGTATATCATGATCTTGCATAACCTATGCCCTGATCCTCGTAGGCTAAGGTTGCATCATCTTGGGGCAGTGTCAAGGGTGTCACCATCTCCTGGGTCTTCAGGTCCTCATTCCTCGAGGATGTATCTTCTGTTGGTATCGTCTCGTTGTGATGTCGCCAATATTGTGTTCAGGAGATGTGGGTGAATGTCTGGCAAGGCATCTTCCTTCTAGATTATCCACGAGGATTACAAGGAATCCTGTGGTCAGGGGCATAAGGGTTCTAGCGACCAAAGGTTTTGAAGGGGAAGAGACCAATAAGGAAAGTATACCTTAGTTTTCGAAAAACTGAGAAGGGTCGTACAGATAGTTTTGAAAACTAGTAGTAGTTTTGGAAATAGTTTTACCCTAACTAACGACCACGCTAACTAAGGCTTCCTACAGTCAGGATGGCTCTGATACCAGCTCTATGGGGACCCCGACTCATAAGTCGAGATCACCGAATGCACGTGTACAGTGATCCCAGAGATCAATGCTCACTAAACACACAGAAGCTGAATAACAAGAGTCTTACATCCAAACATACCGTTTTACACAAGTAGGACCATTATGGCCAAGTCTTGTGTATATCATCGCAGCGGAAATCTTCGTCGATAACTTGGACCCATGCCATCAGCCTTAACCCTACAAGCATCCTGACCGGGAAGTGTCCTAGCTCGCATGTTCGTCACCAAGGTACTCTTCATCATATCCCGTTCTTTCATGCCTGGCCAATAAAATAACCAGTGGCAAGCCAATGAGTACTTTGAATGTACTCGCAAGCAACCCATGTTTTGGTTCAAGATACAACAATGCATGATATAGGTCAATTTTTTTTGCGAAAAGCTAGTTTTGAGTGCAATGACATGTTCAATAACTTGTAAGACATGCATCAAGTGAATTCAAGTAACCATGAGGACAGGCTACAGATATCAACATAAATAGAGTGGGCACCAACCCAACTCAATTATGTCAAGTCCTTTGACTTGACCCAAATAGTTTTGTCAACACACACGCACGTTTGTAAGAATCTGGACATAGTTTAAGCAGCACCGCCCAACTGTCCTTGACCGTGGACATGACTATTTGAATAGTTTTACACTCTGCAGAGGTTGCACACTTTACCCACAAGATCCGGGGAACTTCCGTGTCATCCACGACCCCCGATACCTCAAAGTACCCAGGGTAAGCACCCGATCACTACCTTTCCCTAGACGACACTAACATGGAGTCCACTCGTTGTTCCGTATCCTCACGATGTACATCATACGAGACTCGCTCGAGATCGTAACATCCGAGAGGGGACACAACGGTGTATCCGGTGCCCTGTGAAAACAGTCATGGCCGCCCTACCTGGCACGACCCCATCCCGAGAGAGTGCACCAACAACTCTCCCGTCACTAGTAATGCGGGCTCCAAGCTAGTATCGGCCTAGGTAATCAATAATGCCCCTTCCCATATAAGGGTAGATTGGTTGCGCATGTAAGGTTGGGACAGTCATCAAATCTTAAATCTAATCCGTTTTCGAAAACAACACACATACTTGCCTCGGTACACCACTTCATCATCAAGTGGTTACCCATCTCAACATCTCCCTCGGGCATAAGTGGCACCCGACGGGGTTTTCGAAAAGTCTTTTGAAAATACTTTGCCTCCATCACATGCATATTCCCGCCCCTTTTTGCGTAGCAACAACTTTAGCATTCTATCTACTCCCACCGGCATAACCCTCATAAGAATGTAGGGTCATGCACAATGCAAGTCTCAACGAGGAATTACGGTGGCAACCATCAACGTGGGTACCACCTCATCATGATTCCGATGCAACAATAATAAAGAGCTATATGACATGCATAAAAAGGGTTTCATAGACATGGTCAAAGGGCTGCTTGCCTGGTTTCTTAGAGTCTTCAAGTCTTCTGGTCCTTCTCCAAGTACTCCATATATTTCGTCAACTAACGTCGGAAACAATCATAATAAGCAACACAACAAGGCAAAAATAAAAGTGCTCTAAAAATATGAGTTGGACTTTTCTGGGATACCTCTGGTCATATGAGGGATGACCAAAGTGGTTTCATTAGGATTTGATCAATGGACATCTCTGAACATTTCGTTATGATGGAATCAAGGGGTTTATGGAATTGCAAGAAGTGTACAAAAGAATTATTTTGAAAAATGAGCAAAGGCACCCATTTAACAAAGGATTATTTTATAAGCATCTAGGAATTGGTTTCACTGGATTTGGAGTTCAAATGGATTTCCTATGAATTGCAAAGTTGGCTATATATGAAGAAATAGACCATTATTTTATGTGCTACAGAAAGTATTAATAAAAATGTTCATAAACTAAGTTATGAACTTAGAAACATCTAGGATTTTGAATCATGGAATTTGGATCAAAAATGGGCTCTCTGTGATTTTCTAAAGTTCATCATAGAAATAGGAAAATGGGGATTTGGTAAATATTTGTGAAGAAAAGGTCTCTGGAAAAATGTGCATGTTGCATCACCAGATAGATCCTGATTTATAGAGTCACTAGAAATTTGAATCATCAAACTTGGACTCCATTTGAATTGTTTATGGATATAACAACTTTTACAGAAAAAGAAAAAAGAAAAGGGAAAGGGGGGGTGTACCCTTATCCAGCCCACCAGGCGAAAGATAGCAGTGGGCCGACCCAGCGGCTCAGCTGCGCTGGCGACAGGGGGTGACGTCGAAGACGGCTTCACGGGAGGACGCTTTCGCCGTGCAAACGCGGGAGTAGCGCTGCCCGCCTCCACTTACGCGGGCGAGGAGGCGCGCGGTGGAGTTTTAAACCTGACAAGCAGGGCCCCCTGTCAGGATGTGAGGCTGACCGACGGGCCCCACGGCCGTCGTCATCAACCTCCATCCAGAGAGGACGGCGAGCTCACCGGCGTCGCTGTGGTCGACGGCGAGGCTATCCGAGGGCACCGGCGTGCTCAGGGCGGAGTCGCCGTTCGGGAGGAAGTGGAGGCGGTCGCCGGAGCGCAGGGGTTCGCCGGTGATGAGGAAGCCGGCGGCACAGCTTCGGGAGGAGCTTGCCCCGGTCGATTCTGGCTGCAATAGAGAGGGGAGACAGAGGGGAAATGGTGAGAGAGGTGAGTCAGTTCCAGATCGAGAGAGAGAGATGGCAACGGAGGCCTGTACCGCGAGATCGACGGAGACCCGAGGCGGCGGAGCTCGAGCTCGATCTCGAGCTCGGGCGCTTCTGGAGATGAACTGGGGGTGCAGGGGGATGACTTGATGGTGCAGAGAGCGAGGGGTGAGGGTGGAAGGGCTCGGGGAGGCCTTTATATAGGCGAACAGTGGTCCACCGTGGGCTCGTGCGCCGGTGGGCTCGTGCTCATCGCTACGGGCCTCGGGAGGGCGCTGCACCGTGTCTAGGGTGCTTGTGGGGGTCGACTATGCCCAGGAAAAAGAAGAGAGGGAGCAGGGAGAGGTCAGAGACGCCGCGCGTGTGAGCCTCGCCATTGGCGCGCTCGGGCGGCCGGTGTCCGTTAGTGCGGAGGCGCGGGGAGGAGGAGAGAGGAGGGGGCCGACCGTGTAGCGTGTCACGGACGCCGAGGCGCATCGGCAGGCGCGCGGGGGAGGCCCGAGGTGGCCAGAAGCATCGGGCAGAGGGCGGCTATAGTGCCTAACCGCAGTGTAGCGCGCTCTGGAGCGCGCGTTTGGCATGTCATGGCATATTATATGCCCTGTGGGCGCGGCCACTGATGTCCAGTAGTGCTCGGGAGTAGTAAAGAAGAGGGGAGGGGCATTGGATGCCCTGGAGAGCCAGTAGAGTGAGGGGAGAGGAAGAAGAAGTGTGCAAATGGGCTGACCAGAGGATGACATGATACTTGTCAAGATCATCAAACATGTCATATGTGACATGCTAGAATTTTCTTGGAATTTTTGGAGAATATTTCCTTTGTAAATATTTCAAAAGCTTGAAATATCCAGAAAGGGTTTTTGAGGGATTTGACCAATATTTTGAACATGACCATGTGTTGAAACTCTTATATATGGACAATATGTGTCCACTGAGTTTCCCTGATTTTTGTCAAATATTTTTAAAACAATAAAATAATTTTTCCCTATTAAAGACCATTTCTGGCCTTAAGAAAAATCTTTTAAATAAAATAGGAAAATAACTTTTAAAATTATATTTTTGTGGTTTCTGGGTACCCTATATCTAATAGGAGTCAAATATATTTTTGTAAGGATTTTTACTGCCCTTAATTAAGTACTTGCAATGCAAACCTCAATTCAGGGGTTTTTGAAAAACTAATTTTTGAAAATACTATTTGGCCAAATTATTTTTGCAAGAAATTATTTTTATGTCCTATACACATGGCTTGATCATTGGGAAAGGTTTTTGGAGCAAGGAGATGAAGTATAGGAGTTGGAGGATTTGTTTGATTCTTAGAGCACTTGCAAACAGCAGACAAACATTCAATCAAAGCAAAGACAAAACACTCAAAAGTTTCTTTTTGTCAAACCACATTTTATCATGATTTATTAGCATAAGTGTTGTGGCATCAAAATCAGGGTGTGACATATACATTCCTGCCTTCGTGTGACAGGCATGTCGTGTTTATTTTGTGTGTGTGTGGGAGTCATTAGGATTTTAATCATAATCGTGTCATGTGGCTTTGGTGGTAAGACTATCCACAGTGGTGCAGAAATAATGCAGCCTTAGTCACCTTACCTCTCTCCACGTAGTACGTTGGGTCCCACCAGTCAGAGGGTGAAACAAACAAATTAATAAGAAAAACTAAAAGCACCAGTGGTGTATCTTACTACCTCACACATCTCGCTACTACTCGGGAACACTGTCCAATTGATCCCTCTGTTCGCTCACGTACTATTTTAAGTGAATCCTTATTATAACATACACACAAATTTTGGGCACTTGTATTCGACTTAAGTCAGTGTGCCACCGTATCTCGTATACTTATTACTCCCCCCGTCTAGGTGTAATAACTCACATTAGAAGGTGCAACGGGACCAAGGTGCATGCGTGTGCGTGTGTGTGTTTAACAACATGTGTGTGTTAGAGAGTGCGATAGATCGACCTACTCCTACAGAGATATGGTGTGTAGTGTACGATTTTAGCCGCGAGAGTCGGTGCATCCTCTCGTTTCCGGGCGTGTCCGGTAGGGACATGCGGACAGCTGCCACGCCCGCTCCTGACCAGCCTGGCCCACCCAAAGCCCCTCCACCGCCCGCGCACGCTTCCTGCCCGAAACGGTCAGCGCCGCTCCAAAGAATCGGTGTCGTATTCATGCCCGGGCAGAGCAGACACGACCTCTCACTGGCGCAAGAGTGATGGTTGCTTCGTCCGTCCAACTTACTGCTGGGTCTATGTGATTTGACGACTCATTGGTCTTTATTACTGAGGTGGTAGGACTGCTGGATGTCCCACGCTTTCGGCGAAAGGAGGTAGTAGATTATAATTTTCTCCATTCTTACAGCGGAGGAGTGCAAGAGCAGTCAAAACACGCAGGATCAGTGATTACATGGACCACCTCACACTATCACCGTGCGACACCTAACTCTTTACATAGTACTCCCTCTGTTCCTAAATATTACTAGATGAGTCCCCGCTCGTTGCCGTGGAACAGCGGTATATCTCTCTGCGCAAAATTATCGATTTCATAGAACTAAAAAATATAATCTATAACCGCATGACAAATGTGGTAGCCAAACTAAATAAACTCCCATCATCATTTAGATCATCCCACATAAGGAAAAAAGATCAGCCAACTCCTACTGCATAATGGGATTATATTTTTCTTTTTGACATGTTAATGGGACTTAAAAGCTCACTTACATGCATGCTACTGGTGCATGCTTGCATGCAGACATGTTGATGTGATTTAAAACCCACTCACATGCATGTGCCACGGTATTTCTGCATTCTTGCATGTGGCTTAGTGCTGAGCCTCTCAACGTCTAGATCAGACGGCTATTATGACTGATTTACTTCATCTAACGGTTACGTCAATTTTGATGATGTGGCTCAAGGAGAGGATAGAGAATTCCTAGTAGTGGGGGCTAGCTATTACTAGTAGATAAGTCTTTGTAGAGATTCCACTAGGTGAACAACATACGGAATAAAATGAATGAATCTCCACTTAAAATGCATCTATATATATCCGCATGTGGTTAATGGTGAAATCTCTACAAAGACTTATATTTAGGAACGGAGGAAGTACTAGTATAGTAATAGTACGTACTGTAATTTATCAGCGAAATAAATTTGTACAATGCTATGAAGCTTCCAACTCCTGTTACATGTATCTTGCGTCCAAGGTTGCCCATTGCAACATTTCATCAAATACAAAGGAGACTAACATGCATACTATTGCATCTCAATGATTGATAGATCATAGCAAATATGTACTCCCTCCGTTCCAAAATAAGTGTCTCAACTTTGTGCAAACTTTAGTACAAAGTTGTACTACTACTAAAGTTGACACTTATTTTGGAACAGAGGCAGCTGAAGAAAAAAATGATCCATGCAGTCCCTAGCCCTTGAACCGTGAACCCTGACCAGGCTTCAATTTGCTGGCAACATTCGAGCTTCCTAATAAATGAAGTTTGCAACCTTTTGACCATCGGATCATTTTGTGCAGTTTCACCAAAATCGAGATGAGCATCCCTGTGGCAAAGAAATTGAAGAAGCGTGATTAGAATAAGATTACTAGGACTAGTTGATGAGACATAAACTCATCACAAATACAGTACATAGAAGCCAGTAGAGGTATCGGGTATGTGCGGGGTAAAGAAGTAGAGAAATATCCACAGGGAGTGATGTGGGCAGCTAGAGTAGTGGTGCAAGCCGGCTGTAAAGGGAGTTGTACCTGAGGGACGTAGCTCGACCTTGAGGAGGGAGGCGGGAGGCGGCAACTGCCCACGTCGCGGCAGTGAGCAAGGGACGAAGGCAACCTCATCGGCTTTGTGAGAGAGAACGGCGGGGACCCCTGATCGGGACGTGCCGACAGTGGGTTTTCACCGTCGGTGATAGACACCGCATCTACACTAAGCATCCACCCCTTCCCCAAGCGGATGTGATCCGCCGGGATGTTAGAGATGTGGCCACAGTCGTTTTGTGCGAGAGAGTGTGAAGAGAGCAACCCCAGCAAGCAACCGTGTAGGCTGGCCCGTCCTGACTATGTATATAATGGAGCGGTTTCCTTTTCTCTCCAGATGAACCTATCATATTGCGTACGTGCCACTGAAGAAAAAAAATTATTTATAAATGATGCGGCACCTACTACTCGTTCTTCTATAACCTTGCGCTTGGCATCTCCAAAATATTAACCTTGCGATTGGCTCTTTGCCTCTTCGGGAAGTCGAGCAATAATGGTAGTGCAACATATATCGTTCTGGCTATATGAGACCGAATGAATTGTTGCACGTCCACCACGTGGGCGAGGGTCGAGGGGCAAGGGAGAGTGCTACTACATTCGGAGCAAAATGAGTGAATGTACACTCTAAAATACGTCTATATACATCAGTGTTTGGAGTATGTACTAGTAGTTCATATTGAAATCTACTAAGGACATATATATTCCAAACAATATGATATAATCTCTATAACCGAGGTAATAGGGACGTGTAAACGGAGGGAGTAGTAAATTTTTCTCCTCGTCCTGTGAGGCACCGCGCGCATGGGCAAGGGAGCAGCAAGCTTCACCTCATCCTGCGAGCCACCGCGCCCGTGGGCGGGGGAGACGGCGTACTAAGCAAGCTTCTCCTCGTTTTGCGAGTTGACGGGACACATCAAAAGTACTCCAGTGTATAGAGCCTTGCCTCTAAGGTAGGCCCCACATGGTTTGCCTCTTTTTTTAATCTAACATAACGTGTCAAGTCGCAATTTGTTTGTTCACCCGTGGTAGACGATCCTCCCTCCACCAAGTGGACAACCAGTACACGTGCCAAATTACCACGTGGGCTGCCTTTTTCGTACAGAAATGAGCTCCACCGTGTACCCGCGCGGGTGTGGTTGGGAAAGAGACGGGAGTACTTGCGCCGTGCATGCACCTCTTCTCTTCGTGCACGTCCCCCACCTACGTGGGTGTGTGTGAGAGATACAAACCCCGTTC
>NC_041391.1:144544233-144549618 GCF_002162155.2 Triticum dicoccoides
TAGAGGTAGAACGACTCGTATATGTGTTGAGAAGGAGAGACCCAGCTATGTCATGAGGGAGATCGGTCGACATCCATACATAACTGAAGGACGGGAAATATGATGGGACAGAGAGAGAGGAGAGAGAGAGAGAGGGAGGGAGAGGGAGGGAGAGGGGTAGAGTGTTGGATGGGTGATGGAGTTGCTTCTCGGAGATGTTGGGAGAAGCCTACTAGACAAACTGAGGGTGGAACTGCAATGTTATCAATAAGAGTGGGGATGTGTTTCTGTGTGTGCCTGTGCGTGATAGATCTGTCGGGCCGCATCCATGGATGATGAAGGGGAACCACGTGTTTGGTAAGCAAACCTAACTAGATCGGTAGATCAATTGTTGTTTGTCGGAGGAAGGGAGAGACACAACTAATGAGGTAGATCGATCGATGTGTGGGTAAAAGCGAGTTATAAGGACCTAGTTGGCTATATGTATAGCCAGAGATCGGTCGGTGTACGTTCATTTGTTAGAGGCAAATAAGGCCCAGCAAGATGGATAGACATAGAGAATGGAGCTAGGAGGTGGTGCGAGAGGCCCAACTACTAGCTGGATAGGGGGAGGAGTGTGCGGTTGTGAGATCGATTAAAAGAGGGGTGAGAGTTTACACATGTGTCTGACCATATGAGAGACACAAGGCAAGGACACATAAAGGAGGAGATTGAAGCTGTGTTTGTATGCTGTAGGCAGGCATCGTTGGAGAGGTTTATCGATCGGTGTGTGTCGGAAAGGAGTTGTGGAGACTTTGGAAGAATGACCTAAAGGAAAAAATGAATGTGCCCGGTGGATAGAATGCCGAGGGAGGGGGAGGGCGAGTAGGGCGTGTGCATGCACGAGAGAAAGTTAGTGGTAGCTACAAAGGTTAGAGGACTGTGTGGGTGTAAGAGACTAACAAAGATCATAATTTGATATGAAAGCAAATTCATATATTTGAATAGGAGATCATAGTGTTTTAAATATTGCATGCATGAATATAGCGGTGATACACGTGCTGTGCACATGTTATACCATAATGTGATAATGCATGGCGTTTGCAACTCATAGCTAAATGCTGAACAATCTAAACCATACTATACATCAAACAATCTCACATTTTATTTGAATTTGTGATAATGTGCGGCTTTTGCAGCTTACAACTAAATATCGAGCAATCTAAACAATACTATATATCAAACATTCTCACATTTTATTTGAATTTGTGGTAATGTGTGGTGTTTGCAACTCACATCTAAATACTTGTAGGCGTAGGGGGCGGGGCACCATACATAATGTGATAAACACATTATACATATGAGACATGGTTTAGATTATGAAGATCTAGCTAGAGCTAGAAATGTAATGTGATTTCAAATCAAAATAAAGTGGATTCAAAAAATCTAGTTCGAGTTCATATAGTACACATAGTTCATATGTAACTCGATACTGATCATGTGGTGTGCTGTGAAGATAATACACAAACGAATGGTTTAACTTGACAATAATGATGATTGTAGATCTTATTAAAACAGAGAAACGAATTCAAATGCTTTGACTTCACAACAATCATTACTGTAGATCTTATTCAACTTTAGTTCATATTGAAGCGGTAGTATATACGTTTGGAATGCACTAAAACGTTCATTTGAGTAGTAGGTTGCATGCATTATACACGTAGCGAAATATTTTAATTGAACATAACATGAACTCAAAGTTTTGAATGACATTTGTAGTGCGCATTGATTTGGTACAGTACACGTTAGGCTTGTCCGGAAATTTCAACCCGCACCTTGTTAGCCTGAAATATTTAAGATATATCTTTGTCTTGTTGTGCTCCGACAACTCCCTCCATCTCAACCCGTGCCTTGCTATTCCGAAATTACAATGCACGCGAAAAATCCCACCTCCTGTGAAATCCCGACACGTGAAATGCCCGTGGTACCCCTGAACCGAAAGAACCGCCTCAAATCGGTGGGGGGTACTTTCGTAACTTACCCCACATTTCGAACAAGCACGTCTCCAAGCCATGGTTCCCCACTGCCATCCCATCTGCCCACCCATTCGTACACCGAGGCCGCGAAAACCCGCGATGAAACCCCACACCCTGCTCCGTCCGCCACCCAGCCGGAGCTTCTTCCCCGACGACGTCGTCCACAGCAACACCTCGACATCCCTCATCCACCGTACCGGATGAGGATCCGTCGTCGATCTCATCGTCCCGCCGGTTCAGCCACCCCGTCCTCCACCTCCAAGGAGCTGCCCCGATGTTCCCCTCGTCTTTCGCGCCACCTCCATTTCCACACCACCGTCTTCACCTGCACCACCGGAAGAGCATCATCATCACCGTTTCCTCGGATGAAGCTGCGGCCTAATCGGCGCCACCAAAGAGGTTGTACACTAATCGCCGCATTTTCTTCTTGATTTGATCTCACGGTGCTGCCGGCGCTCGGTCCCGAGCCGACACGGCGTGGCTCCATCCACGGCGGCGTTGCCGGCCACTTCCTCCACGGCGTCGCTCCCTTGGCGGCAACGTCCACATCAGTAGGAGCTCCTGCTGCTTTAGCTCTCGCTCGCGCTGCCGCTCTGCTCTTGCTCTCGGTCCCCTGCCTGGTCTGCTCTTGCTATTGCTCTTGCTCGCGCTGCTGCACTCGCTCTTGCTCTTGCTTGCGATGCTGCTCCGATTTGGCTACACTTCAGTCGACTGAATCAACTTTTGGGTCAGTCGATTTCCAAGGGGTGGGCTCATCGGGGTGAAGGAAGAACCAGCCACAGAGGGGAGGGGGGCTCGCCGGAGAGGTACCCCACTATCTATCTTAGGGTTCAGGATGGGGCGGTGGTCGCCGGCGGTGGCGGGGCATTGGCGGGGCGGTGGCGTGGGTATCGCCGGAGAAAAAGCTCGGCACAGGGGGGCCTAGAGGGATGGCCGGGGCGGCGGCGTACCGGCGGTCGGGAGTGTTTTCGGGGCGGGCGGGGCGGCGCACCGCCGGCCGCGGGCGGCGGGGGGCTGCTGTTTGGCCGGTGGTGGCTGGCGGCTCAGGGGGGGTGGAGGTTGAAGATGAACCACATGCCCTTGATTTCGTATCCAACGGCTGCAAAATCGACTGACGTGTAGCCTCACCTTGCTAGCGCATTCAATTTCGATAACAAAATTCAGTTTCGACAGCAAAATTCAGTTTGGACAGTTAGGTTTAGTTTTGACAGTTAAGTTTAGTTTCGACAGTTAAGTTCAGAGATGAGCGGCTGATGTATTTTACATCTAGAAGTTTGTGGTTATGTATTTTACGTCATGTATTGGAGATGATATTAGAATTCCACTCAGGTTAACGTTGTTCATTGTCTCTCTTGTCCTGCTTCATCCTCGGCGTCGTACAACTCACCGGAGCTGCTCCAACGATGAAACCCTCCATCACAGCGGAGCAGTACCTCAGGCTCCATCTCCAGACGCCTAAGATCTTCTTACCCTCCTTCGACAGCAAAGTCAGCCAGAGCAACCTCACCGGCCAACCCAATCACGCTGAGATCAACATGGCTTCGCCAAAGAGGTTGTACACTTGTTGCATCTCTTTTTTACTCTACATGTTATATATATTGTCCACTGAGTACACGGATTTGTTCCTTTAGTGTCTCCTTGAAAGAAAAAACGTAGGAATTTTAATTTTCAGTTGTCCTCCTTTCCTATTCATGAAGCACAAGACTAAGAGATAGTATCATAATAACATTATAACCGTACATTTTCTTGTGGTTTGACTTAATCTCACTATGCTTCTTTGCATCCTGTGATCTTCCAATTGTTGTGAAACACCCAGATTGGCAGAAATCCTATTTTTTTTAATTCTCTGTTTTGCACGTGCATTCCTATCCTATTCCTGTCTATTTCCTATCCCTGCATTGTTGGAATCCTCCAATTCAAACGAGCCCTTACAGAATTACTTCTCTTACAGATAGTTGTCAAAGAAAACCTTGTGTGGTTTGTCCCGGTCCTGCTGCACCGTCGTCCACCCCAGCTCAGCTGCTCCAATGACAGAAGGGTCCAGTGGAGCAGAGATCCGGCTTCCAGACTGTCTTTCGCCGCATCAGAACTTCTTCCCCGCCGCTGGCAGCCATGAAAAATGGATTGCCATCATCAACCGAGCAAATGACCTCGAGGACTACATGGGTCCGCAAGAGAGGTCGCACTCTTTCGTGTCTGCTTACGTTATGCATCGCTTAATATTACATGCTACTTTATTGTCCTATTCACCGATTAGACTCTGAGTCAGCTCCAAACTTGAGTTTTTAAATGGTTGTGGGGTACATATCGGGGCCGCTATCAATAGTATCTATCTACTATCCGGTTAATGTCCGGTGTCTACTATGAGTTTCATGTTGGGTGGGAAACAAACAGTAAAGAAGCCATTATCTGTATTTATTAACCGAAGCCATTATCTGCCTGCTATTATTGGTTTTGGGTCTATCCATAGGTTTCAACCATCACTCTGGATTTCTGCATGCACTCCTTACATAATCTCACTATGTTTTATTCCTATGCATGACAGTTATTGGAAACTATGGAACTGAACATGTAGAGAAAAAGAGACGAGCCTTGCGTGGAAATATAATTTCATGCAGACGTCGCTCCATGGTACGCGCAAAGGCAGCCCCCCTCCACGCATTTCGGATTGTAATCGAGAGGAAGATATCTATTCTGAGGGGGATTCAGAAGGAGAAGATAACTCCTATTTACCCCCTGAGGTCTTCGCTCTAACTTGGCATGCTGATGTTGGTTATATCATGCATATGCTGTCTTGCATTGCTTACTTTATACATCAAATATGTCATCTGCTTAGTTTAGACACCCTTTGTGCGAATGCCATCTGTTTAGTTTATTCATCGTTTATGTGAATTATGCAACGCCACCTTGTTTAGCCAGGCATCATATATTTGAATTTTGCAATGCCATCCGGCTTAGCCAGTCATCTTATATGTAAATTATATTAGGCCATCTTTTTTTCTCGTTACATATTACATTCGTCAAAAATGTTAGTACATTCCACTGCTCTTCGTGTGCATCAGCCATTTGACACGGTGATGGCAAATTCTGGAGTGAAAACAAGGTCTTCTGAGCAGACTATGCTATCTGATGAAGCGCATATCTCGCTGGTTACGGATAGCTTCTCAGAGGAGGATTCAGAGACAGATGACCAGTCCTATGCCCCCCCCCCCCGCCCGAGGTGTATGCTCTAACTTGGCAGGGTTATGTTGCTCATATCGTGCGTATGGTGTCTCGCATTGCTATGCCATTTGATTGGTTTAGACATGCTTTGTGTGAATGCCACCTGTTCAGTGTCTAATTACCATATATGTGAATTATGCATTGCCATCTTGTTGCAAGACATTATATA
>NC_041391.1:144549628-144593123 GCF_002162155.2 Triticum dicoccoides
AGTTTAGACATGCTTTGTGTGAATGCCACCTGTTCAGTGTCTAATTACCATATATGTGAATTATGCATTGCCATCTTGTTGCAAGACATTATATATGTGAATTATACAATGCTATCTTGTTGCAAAGGCATTATATATGTGAATTATGCAATGCCATGCTGTTTAGCCAATCATCATGTATGTGAATTATATCATGCTATCATTTTTTGTATTACGTGTTCCATTTGTCGACAATGTTTGTATATTCAACTACTCTTCCTGTGCATCAGCCATTTGAAGCGGTGATGGAAGTATCTGGAGTGAAAACAAGGTATTCAGAGCAGACAATGCTACCTGCTGAAGCAGACATGTTGCTGGCTATAGAGAGCTCCTCTGAGGAGGATTCAGAGACTGATGACCAGTCCTATTTCCCCCCTGAGGTCTATGCTCAAACTTGGCAGGGTTATATTACCCATGTCATGCATGTTGTCTTGCATTGCTTAGTTTTTACATCATATATAGATTGCCATCTGCTTACTTGCTTACTATATAAATCATATATTTGAATTATATCATGCCATCATGTTTACATAGTACATACACATCATCTATCTGAATTATGGCATGGCAACCCATTTAATAAAGACATCATATAGTTATATCATCCCATCCTGTTTAGTGTTTACAGTCATCATATTTAGAATTATGGCATTCTATCCATGAATGTATGTGAATTATGGCATGCCAACCTATTTAATAAACACATTATATAGTTATGTCATGTCATCCTGTTTACATAGTCTCATATTTTGAACTATGTCTTTCCATCTTTTTTAGTTAGCCATCATAATGTGAAATTGTGTCATGCTATCCTGTTTAGTTAGCCATCATATATGTGAAATTGTGTCATGCTATCCTGTTTGGTTAGACAACATAAATATGAATTATTTCATGCCCTCTTTTATTCCCCACTATCCATTGCACCTGTCTATCATACAATGTCTATACTTTCAATTACTTTTCTTGTTTATCAGCCATTTGCATTGGAGAGCGTGATGGCAGTATCTAAGGGAGTAACAACACGGTCTTCAGAAAAGATAGTGGTACCAGTTGATGTAGATAGAACCACGGTAGTACTTGCCCAAGGACTAGATCCACCACACATAACCCAGACTCTCACAGATTGTACCCCTACCCATTTGGACAGAGAACCAACTACACCCCTTTTAACCCCAACCCCGGCATATAGTAACCTAGTTCCAGTTGAAACAGCACCGTCTCCACCACAGAGCACCCAAACACGTGCGGTTAGTAAGGGAACTGCAGTGCCCAAAGCACGAGGACCACCACTCTGAATCCCAACTCAAAGCTTAAAGGAGAAGAAGAGTTGTTCTCAGGTCAGGTTCTGTAGCTATGGTTCATACTCCTTTGCTCTTGCATTACTGTATTTACTCATACCAACTATTTTCAAATTTGAAGGATGGAATTGAAACTCCAATGGCGCAACAGGTATGTTTTAAACCTGTTTCTTGAACTGGTTTGCTGTTGTAACCTGCTCTATGTTGATTTCAGTTTCAATTGAATAAATAGTTATGTTCTCATGTCATGCACATTACAAGTGTTGTTATTGCTCTATAGTTACCGACACTTATATTCTGTCTATTCTTCTTTGTCTTGAACAAATATTATTTTAACTGTGTCTCTATCTTGATTTGGCAACAAAAACTAGAATGATATAGACCCTAAAGTGACCATGGCACATAGATATATGTTTGTTTCATGCTGTTATCGTGTCCACTTTACTACTAAACTCATTTACCAAAATGAGTTTCATATACAACATGGTAAACATGTGATGTGTCTGCTTGTTTCTCTTTTAGAATGCGGACAAAATATTGGAGAACAGTACCGCGTTATCCAATGGTAAAGGAAGTAATGCAGATAAGGTTCAAGATAGTGAGACATCCCTGTTGGTCTCCAAGAAAGCTGATAAAAACTATCTTGACGACAGTGAGGGAACCCAAAAGTCCTGCCTTGATGTAGTGTTCGAATTACTGGCCACTACTGCTGGCACAAGCTCTTCGAACTCGCTGCCTGAATCAGTTCGTCTTCTTGAGTCTCAACTTCAAGTTGAAAGACATCGATCAGATGTGCTGCGACAGGAAGCTAAAGGACTGAGGAAGTCCCTGCAGAATTCAGATGCATATTTTCTGGTGCAACAGCAAGCGCTGGAGGATTTAAGCGCCAAACAAGAGAAAGTTAATAAGCTTGCTAAGCATCTTGCCAGCATTATGGGTACCCAGGATATTGTTTCTTGAGATCTTCTGAAGTGGTTTCAGTTCTGGATTTGTTTTGCTGCGGTGTTTATTTGTGCTGGTCGCCAACTTTGACAACCAGTGTATATGATATGCTGCTTTGTTCCCTATATTTGCACCGGTGGCTAACTTTGATGCCCAGTGGATGTAATATGTGTAACAGCCATGATAGCCTAGCATAAGTTGCTTGCTTATTTATTTCCTTGCTGTCTTGTTTATTTGTTTGCTTGTAGTCAGTGCAGTTCTTTTTAAAACTAGGCCACAATAACCATGGGCTAATATTTACTGTAGTGACACTGGGCCTCCTACGGGCCGTAGAAACAGTGGGCCTTCTATGGGCCGTAGAAACAGTAGGCCTCCTACGGGCCATAGAAACAATGGGCCTTCTACGGGCCATAGAAACAATGGGCCTTCTATGGGCCGTAGAAACAATGGGCCTTCTACGGGTCGTAGAAACAATGGGCCTTCTACGGGCCGTATCATCAATGGGCCTTATACGGGACGGATGACCATAACGGGCCATCGTTAATAGGCCGTATTTGATGACGCTATGAAAACGGCCCAACGTATTAACGGATAACAAACGGGCCGATATAACCATGGGCTGAATTTGGCCCACAAGCAGAAAATGACAGTAACGGGCCGTAAGTAAACGAATGCTGGAAATGAGCCCAAGAGTAAATGGGCTCTGAGAAGGCCGAAAGATAACATTTGCTGGAAACGGCCCAACTGAATAACGGGCCCTTAATGGGTATAAAGTGATATACTGTTCATTACGGGCCAGTTTCACCACGGGCCGTTAGTGGGTGTAAAGTGATACACTATTCATTGCAGGCCAGTTTCACCACGGGCCGTTAATAGGCCAAGAGTTACATAGGGCCTCATATGGGCCGAAAGACGTCATGGGCCATACATGGGCCAGAAGTAAAAATGGTCAGGAATCATATTGGATGGCCCAGATGACGCTACTGGGCCTAATTCGGATAGGGCGTAACGGGCCTTGGGTTAGCGGGCTGTAAATGGGCTATATGTGAACAGGTCGTTAACAAGCTTTCCATGGGCCGGCCCGCCACCTTTTGACCAAGTCAAACGGGCCGGCCTTTTCATAGGAATGGGCCTCTGTTGGGCCGTGCCACATGTCGACGTATCATAGGCGCCTTCTGTCAAATGAGTGGATGACATCTGTCCCAACGGTGAGCCGACACGTGTTTCCTCCAGCAAAATGATGATTTTAAACATGGAAAATCCCCATTGGTCGGGGCTGTTAACGGGTAATCGGATCCAAAACCCGAGCCGATAGCTTAACGGCGTTCCTTTATGGTGGATGCCACGTGTCGGTCACCCTTGACGAAAGCAGTTTTGTGACGCGCGATTTATCGTCATGGAAGTGGACACTTCCATGACGATAATTTTGGTAATGTCATCAAACACTTCTACAACAGCATAGGTATGACTATCTTGATTCTGTCATAAATTTGTCATGGATGTCCATGCATGACAAAAAACGCGACCTACTATGACAAACACGTATCATCACGGAAGTGTATTTTTTTTTTGTAGTGTTATTAGCCTACCCTCTTCAAAGATGCCCGTAAGTTTGTCTTGTCTTGTGATGAATGTCAGAGAATTGGTAATATTAGTAGACGTCAAGAAATGCCTATGAATTATTCTCTTGTTATTGAACCGTTTGATTTTTGGGGCTTTGATTATATGGGACCTTTTCCTGTCTCTAATGGATATACACATATTTTAGTTGCTGTTGATTACGTTACTAAGTGGGTAGAAGCTATTCCAACTAGTAGTGCTGATCACAACACTTCGATTAAGATGCTTAAACAAGTTATTTTTCTGAGGTTTGGAGTCCCTAGATATCTCATGACTGATGGTGGTTCACATTTTATTCATGGTGCTTTTTGTAAAATGCTTGCTAAGTATGATGTTAATCATAGAATTGCATCTCCATATCACCCACAGTCTAGTGGTCAAGTAGAGTTGAGTAATAGAGAGCTCAAATTAATTTTGCAAAAGACTGCTAATAGATCTAGAAAGAATTGGTCCAAGAAACTTGATGATGCATTATGCCCTATAGAATTGCATATAAAAATCCTATGGGTATGTCTCCGTATAAAATGGTTTATGCAAAAGCATGTCACTTACCTCTCGAACTTGAACATAAGGCATACTGGGCTATTAAAGAGCTCAACTATGATTTCAAACTTGCCGGTGAGAAGAGGTTATTTGATATTAACTCGATGAATGGAGAACCCAAGCATATGAGAATGCCAAGCTGTTTAAAGAAAAAGTTAGAAGATGGCATGACAAGAGGATACAAAGCGTGAGTTTAACGTAGGTGATTATGTTTTGCTATTCAACTCTCGTTTAAGATTTTTTGCAGGAAAACTTCTCTCTAAATGGGAAGGCCCTTACGTTATCGAGGAGGTCTATCGTTCCGGTGCCATAAAAATCAACAACTTCGAAGGCACAAGTCCGAGGGTGGTGAACGGTCAAAGAATCAAACACTATATCTCAGGTAATCCTATAAATGTTGAAACTAATATTATTGAAACCGTGACCCTAGAGGAATACGTAAGAGACACTTTCCAGAATGTTTCAGACTCCGAAAAGGAATATGTATGTGGTACGGTAAGTAAACTGGCTACAAAACAGTTCTAATAGCAAATTTTCTCTGTTTTGGAATATTTAAGAAAATAGGAAAATAAGAAGTAGTCCGGGAAGGACATGAGGCGTCCACGAGGGTGGAGGGCGCGCCCACCTTAACTGGGCACGCCCCCTGCCTCGTGGGCACCTCGTGTGCTCTCCGGACTCCATTTTCTTGCACGATACTTCTTTTGGTCGGTAAAAATACATTATATAACCTCCCGAAGGTTTTGACCACCGTATCACGCAAAAATCCTCTATCTTTGTTTCGAGCTGTTTTTCTGACAGATCTAAAGCATCATGACGTCACCCTCCTCCAACAATGAAGACAAGGATGCTTGGCTATTGAAGATAGAGCTGAAAAGAGAAGAACCGGAGGAGATCAACAAGGATGAAGGGATCAAGAAGGCCATGGAGGATCAAGCTCCGGCGGCGGAAGAAGAAAACATCGCTCAACCTCTACCTAACCTCTTCACCCCAATTGAGATTGAAGCTTTCAAGATGATTGAGTTAGCTCGCATACAAAACAAGTATCTCACACAGGAAAATATTTTGTTGAAGGATCATATCGTCGCACTCAAGGGCATTATTCGCAAGTTGGAGGAGCTTTGACGGTCGATGTGCGATTATCCACCATCATCATCCCCACCTTCATCACCTCCGAGGACATAATTACACAGGTATGGGCACTCCCCTTAGCGACTGCCAAGCTTGGGGGAGGTGCCCCAGTGTCGTATCACCATCACACTCCTATCTTTACCGTTTTACTTAGTTCGATCATTTTGGTAATGTCTTGATCTAGTAGAATAAAGTTATGGTATGATTTAGTTTTGAGTTTTGCTTTGTGATCCCTCTATGTAATCGAGTCCGTGAGCTATATATAATAAATATTAGTGTTGAGTCAAGGGCTTTGCTATCTTGCTATGATCTTGAGAAAATAGAAAGAATAAAAAATAATAAAAGAGTTCATATAGATCTGATGGATAGTAATGACTTCACATATAGAGAGTATGAGGTCTAAAAGTTGTTGAGAGTTGACAAACATAGTTTTGGTCATCGTTGCAGTTAATAGGAAGTAATAAAGAAAGAGAGATTTTCACATATAAATATACTATCTTGGACATCTTCTATGATTGTGAGCACTCATTAAAGTATGAAATGCTAAAGAGTTGATGTTGGACAAGGAAGACAACATAATGGGTTATGTTTTCTCACATCTTAGTTAAAGTATATTGTCATGGATCGTCCAACATGTTGAGCTTGCCTTTCCCCCGCATGCTAGCCAAATTCCTTCCACAAAGTAGAGATACTACTTGTGCCTCCAAATATCCTTAAACCCAGTTTTGCCATGAGAGTCCACCATACCTACCTATGGATTGAGTAAGATCCTTCAAGTAAGTTGTCATGTTGCAAGCAATAAAAATTGCTCTCTAAATATGAATGATTTATTAGTGCGGAGAAAATAAGCTTTATACGATCGTGTGATATGGAAGTAATAAAAGCGACGGACTGCATAATAAAGGCATATAACAAGTGGCAATATAAAGTGACGTTCTTTTGCATTAAGATTTTGTGCATCCAACCCTAAAAGCACATGACAACCTCTGCTTCCCTCTGCGAAGGGCCTATCTTTTACTTTATGTCTTTTACATTATGCAAGGGTTAAGGAGATCTTCACCTTTCCTTTTTTTTCATTTTATCCTTTGGCAAGCACCTCGTGTTGGAAAGATCCTGATATATATATCCAATTGGATGTAAGTTAGAATGAACTATTATTGTTGACATTACCCTAAAGATGAATACATTGGGAGGCGAAATTATAAGCCCCTATCTTTCTCAGTGTCCGATTAAAACTCCACAACCATAAGTATTGCGTGAGTGTTAGCAATTGTGGAAGACTATATGGTAGTTGAGTATGTGGACTTGCTGAAAAGCTCTATTCTTGACTCTTTCCGATGTTATGATAAATTGCAATTGCTTCGATGACTGAGATTATCGCTTGTTAGTTCCCAATGAAGTTTAAGGTTCATACTTGACATTGTGAATAGATTGTTACTTGAGCATAAGAAATCATATGACAAGATATATATATATATTGCTTTTATAAGAATGATCATGATGCCCTTATGTCCGTATTTTATTTTTATCGACACCTCTATCTCTAAACATGTGGACATATTTTTTGATATCGGCTTCCGCTTGAGGACAAGCGAGGTCTAAGCTTGGGGGAGTTGATATGTCCATTTTGCTTCATGCTTTTATATCAATATTTATTGCATTATGGGCTGTTATTACACGTTATGTCACAATACTTATGGCTATTCTCTCTTATTTTACAAGGTTTATCATGAAGAGGGAGAATGCCGACAGCTGGAATTCTGGGCTGGAAAAGGAGAAATATTGGAAACCTATTCTGCACAGCTCCAAAAGTCCTGAAACTCCATGAAAGTCATTTTTGGAATTAATAAGAATTATTGAGCGAAAGAAGTACCAGAGGGGCCCCACACCCTGGCCACGAGGGTGGGGGGGCGCCCACCCCTACTATGCGCGCCCCCTGCCTCGTGGGTCCCCTGATGGCCCTCAGGTGCCCATCTTCTGCTATATGAAGTCTCTTACCCTGGAAAAAATCATAAGCAATCTTACGGGACGAAACTCCGCCGCCACGAGGTGGAACCTTGGCGGAACCAATCTAGGGCTCCGGCAGAGCTGTTTTGCCGGGGAAACTTCCTTCCGGGAGGGGCAAATCATCACCATCGTCATCACCAATGATCCTCTCATCGGGAGGGGGTCAATCTCCATCAACATCTTCACCAGCACCATCTCCTCTCAAAGCCTAGTTCATCTCTTGTATCCAATCTTTGTACCAAAACCTCAGATTGGTACCTGTGGGTTGCTAGTAGTGTTGATTACTCCTTGTAGTTGATGCTAATTAGTTTATCTGGTGGAAGATCATATATTCAGATCCTTAATGCATATTAATACTCCTCTGATCATGAACATGAATATGCTTTGTTAGTAGTTACATTTGTTCCTGAGGACATGGGTGAAGTCTTGCTATTAGTAGTCATGTGAATTTGGTATTCGTTCGATATTTTGATGAGATGTATGTTGTCTCTCCCCTAGGGGTGTTATGTGAACATCGACGACATGACACTTCACCATTATTTGGGCCTAGAGGAAGGCATTGGGAAGTAATAAGTAGATGATGGGTTGCTAGAGTGACAGAAGCTTAAACCCTAGTTTATGCGTTGCTTCCTAAAGGGTTGATTTGGATCCACTAGTTTCATGCTATGGTTAGGTTTACCTTAATACTTCTTTTGTAGTTGCGGATGCTTGCAATAGGGGTTAATCATAAGTGGGATGCTTGTCCAAGAAAGGGCAGCACCTAAGCACCGGTCCACCCACATATCAAATTATCAAAGTAATGAACGCGGATCATATGAGCGTGATGAAAACTAGCTTGACGATAATTCCCATGTGTCCTCGGGAGCGCTTTTCTCATTATAAGAACTTGTCCAGGCTTGTGCTTTGCTACAAAAAGGATTGGGCCACCTTGCTGCACCTTATTTACTTTCATTGCTTGTTACCCGTTACAAACTATCTTATCACAAAACTATCTGTTACCTACAATTTCAGTGCTTACAGAGAATACCTTACTGAAAACCGCTTGTCATTTCCTTCTGCTCCTCGTTGGGTTCGACACTCTTACTTATCGAAAGGACTACGATAGATCCCCTATACTTGTGGGTCATCAGTGAGTTTTGTTTGCAATTATTTTGATTTGATTTGAGCATGGGACTCGGTATCCCGGTGACCAGCCATTTTCTTGTGAGTGAAGAGCGGAGTCCACTCCTCTTGAGAATAACCCGCCTAGCATGCAATATACATACAACCCTAGTTGATACATGATCTATTCAAGCATGCAAAACAGAATTTCATTTGAAGGTTTAGAGTTTGGCACATACAAATTTACTTGGAACGGCAGGTAGATACCACATATAGGAAGATATGGTGGACTCATATGGAATAAATTTGGGGTTTATGAAAGTGGATGCACAAGCAGTATTCCCGCTTAGTACAAGTGAAGGCTAGAAAAAGACTGGGAACCGGCCAACTAGAGAGCGACAACAGTCATGAACATGCATTAATAATAGACTTTGAGTGCAAGCATGAGTAGGATATAATCCACCATGAACATAAATATCGTGGAGGCTATGTTGATTTTGTTTCAACTACATGTGTGAACATGTGCCAAGTCAAGTCACTCGAATGGTTCAAAGGAGGATACCACCCTATCATACCACATCACAACCATTTTAATAGCATGTTGGCACACAAGGTAAACATTATAAACTCCTAGCTAATTAAGCATGGCATAAGCAACTATAATCTCTAATTGTCATTGCAAACATGTTTCTTCATAATAGGCTGAATCAGGAACGATGAAATAATCATATTTACAAAAACAAGAGAGGTCTAGTTCATACCAGCTTCTCTCATCTCAATCATTTCATCATATATCGTCATTATTGCCTTTCACTTGCACGACCGAATGGTGTGGATAATAATAATAGTGCACGTGCATTGGACTAAGCTGGAATCTGCAAGCATTCAATTCAAGGGAGAAGACTAGGTAATATGGGCTCTTGGTTAAATCAACAATAATGCATATGAGAGCCACTCAACATTTTCATCATGGTCTTCTCCTCTCGACCCCCAAAGAAAAGAAAAGAAATAAAACTATTTACACGGGAAAGCTCCCAACAAGCAAAAGAAGAACGAGAAATCTTTTTGAGTTTTCTTTTAATTACTAATGCTACAGGCATGGAAAGTAAACTAGCTAAAAGTTATAACTAATTTTTTTCGGTTTTTCTTAAGGGTTTTTAAACACACAAGAAGAAGGCTTAGAAAAAATAAACTAGCATGGATGGTACAATGAAGAAGTATGAGCACCGACAACTAGAATGAGTGTGTGAACATGAATATAATGTCGGTGAGAAATACGTACTCCCCCAAGCTTAGGCTTTTGGCCTAAGTTGGTCTAATCCCACGGATCAAAACTGCCTTCTCCGGTGTGTGGAGGAGTGTCATCTGGGTGCCACTGGTTGGCGATCTCCTCTGGATCCCACTGATAAACGGACAGTCGATACGGGTCAAGTGGTGGTTCCAGCTCAGGCTCTGGAGCTGGTGTCAGGCTCCAGTATGGGTGAACGGCCTCCGGCAAGATGAGGTACGTGCCTGAAAGTATGTTAAACAAAGAGGGTGCAGGCAAGATAACAGTCTCACAATGAGTTTTATTAAATATCAACTTATACTTAAGCATCATCTTCTTATTTTTAACAATAAATTCATGTGCTACCATACTCTTATAATCTAGAAAAATAGGGGACAACAACTTTTCCTCTTTCTCATAATGCCTAATAGGTATCTTAAAGTGTGCAGCAAGGCGTGAAGCAAAGATATCACCGAAGATGGGGCCCTTTGTATGGTTCAAACTTAATCGCTTAGCAATAACAACGCCTAAACTGAAAGTTGTATCACGAAACAAAGCATGGTGCACAATAACAATATCACGGGCACTAAGATTTCCACTGTTACTGCGACCAATTAAACATCTACTAGCAAATATTGCGAAGTAACGTAGAACAGGAAAATGTATGCTGGTAATTCTTGCATCAGAAACTTTCCTCGTTTTCCCTACAGCAATTCTATCAATAAATCCATCCACATCACTACGATGTGGTTCCTCTATGCTGCCCACAAAGGGTATCTTGCAAACCCCACAAAAATCATATAGTGACATCTCCTTAACCTCATCATATAAATGAAACTCTACTGAAGGTGGTGATTTCCTAGCATGAAAGTAAAATTTTTGCACAAAAATATTAGTGACTAGGAGATACTGATCGAGCTGGTCGTGGAGGAAGTCGGTGAGGCTTGCACTCTCAGCCAAATAATAAAAATCATCATGAATCCCGGCTGCTCTCAAGAACTCATCACAAGGCCATTCACACGGCCGGACCTCCGCGATTCGAGGGAGATTATATTTGGGCTTTTTATCCTCTTTGCTTTGCTTATCCTTTGACCTTCGGCTCGAAGAGCCCCTCAATAATATCTTCATTATTTTCTGAAAATTTCTGAAATTTTTAGTGACTCACAATAAAAGTGAACAAAACTCAACAAGATTGATTGCAACCACTCTCATAAGTGCCTAGAACCTACATGATGCATTAGAACTACTTGGGACCAAATAAATTTGACATGCAAGCTCAAGAATAGGGTCACCTAGGCAGTAAAAATTTGCAACGAATAAAGCACTAGAACAAAAACTAATTGGACCATTGGAGGAGTCACATACCGAAGAACAATCCCCCAAAACAGCTTTGTGAGTGGAGCTTTGAGCAAGGAGATTGAAATCGCAGCAAAATGAGCTAGAACACGAGTTTGACCTGTGTGGTGAATTTTTTGGAGGAAGACGAAGTGTGTGGGTGCAGGAATAAGTGGAGGGGGGCCACCAAGGTCCCACGAGGCAGGGGCGCGCCCTGGACCCTTGGCTAGGTGCTGGCTCCCCCTGATGTGTTCTCAGTGCCAAATATTCTCGAATATTGTAGAAAAAATCATATTTCATTTTCAGGGCATTTGGAGAACTTTTATTTTCGGGATATTTTTTATTGCAAGGATAATTCAGAAAACAGCCAGAAAATACTAATTTTGCTTTATTTAATCTAAATAATAGAAAGTAAAAGGAGGGTACAGAGAGTTGTGCTTGCTAAATTCGTCCATCTCATGCTCATCAAAAGGAATCCAATAACAAGGTTGATCAAGTCTTGTTAACAAACTCATTCCGAACTGCATGAAACCGGAGAATTTTCGAATAGCACTAGGTTACCTCAACGGGGATATGTATGTCCCCAACAATAAGAATATCATATTTGTTCTTGACAGTAGGAAGAGGAAATTCAAAACCTCCAATAGTAATTGTTGAAATTTTTCCAATAGAATCTATACTGTGGACTTGAGGTTGTTTCCTTGGAAAGTGTACCGTATGCTCATTACCATTAACATGAAAAGTGACATTGCCTTTGTTGCAATCAATAACAGCCCTTGCAGTATTCAAAAAGGGTCTACCAAGGATAATTGACATACTATCGTCCTTGGAAATATCAAGAATAACATAGTCCGTTAAAATAGTAACATTTGCAACCACAACAGGCACATCCTCACAAATACCAATAGGTATTGCAGTTGATTTATCGGCCATTTGCAAAGATATTTCAGTAGGTGTCAACTTATTCAATTCAAGTCTACGATATAAAGAGAGATGCATAAAACTAATACTGGCTCCAAGATCACATAAAGCAGTTTTAACATAGTTTCTTTTAATGGAGCATGGTATAGTTGGTACTCCTGGATCTCCTAGTTTCTTTGGTATTCCACCCTTAAAAGTATAATTAGCAAGCATGGTGGAAATTTCATCTTCCGGTATCTTTCTTCTATTTGTAACAATATCTTTCATGTACTTAGCATAAGGATTCATTTTAAGCATATCAGTCAAATGCATACGCAAAAAGATAGGTCTAATCATTTCAGTGAAGCGCTCAAAATCCTCATAATCCTTTTTCTTGGATGGTTTAGGAGGAAAAGGCATGGGTTTCTGAACCCATGGTTCTCTTTCTTTACCGTGCTTCCTAGCAACGAAGTCTCTCTTATCATAATGTTGATTCTTTGATTGTGGGTTATCAAGATCAACAACAGGTTCAATTTCTACGTCATTGTTATTGCTAGGTTGAGCATCAACATGAACATCATCATTAACATTATCACTAGGTTCATGTTCATTACCAAATTGTGTTTCAGCATCAGAAATACAAATATCATTGGGATTCTCAGGTGTGTCAACAACAGGTTCACTAGAAGCATGCAAAGTCCTATCATTTTTGTTCTTCTTCTTTTTAGAAGGACTAGGTGCATCAACATTATTTCTCTGAGAATCTTGCTCAATTCTCTTAGGGTGGCCCTCAGGATACAAAGGTTCCTGAGTCATTATACCACCTCTAGTCACAACTCTAAAAACATTATCATTTTTCTTATTGAGGGAGTCCTGGACTAGGGGGTGTCCGGATAGCCGAACTATCATCATCGGCCGGACTCCAAGACTATGAAGATACAAGATTGAAGACTTCGTCCCGTGTCCGGATGGGACTTTCCTTGGCGTTGAAGGCAAGCTTGGCAATATGGATATGTAGATATCCTACCATTGTAACCGACTCTGTGTAACCCTAGCCCTCTCCGATGTCTATATAAACCAGAGGGTTTTAGTCCATAGGACGAACAATAATCATACCATAGGCTAGCTTCTAGGGTTTAGCCTCCTTGATCTCGTGGTAGATCCACTCTCGTACTACCCATATCATCAATATCAATCAAGCAGGAGTATGGTTTTACCTCCATCGAGAGGGCCCGAACCTGGGTAAAAACATCGTGTCCCTTGTCTCCTGTTACCATCCGCCTAGACGCACAGTTCGGGACCCCCTACCCGAGATCCGCCGGTTTTGACACCGACATTGGTGCTTTCACTGAGAGTTCCTCTGTGTCGTCACTGATAGGCTTGATGGCTCCTTCGATCATCAACAACGACACGGTCCAGGGTCAGACTTTTCTCCCCAGAGAGATCTTCGTATTTGGCGGCTTTGCACTGCGGGCCAATTCGCTTGGCCATCTGGAGCAGATTGAAAGCTACGCCCCTAGCCATCAGGTTCAGATTTGGAAGCCTGAACTTCACGGCTGACATCCGCAGAGACTTGATCTTCGACGGATTCGAGCCACAGCCGAGCGTGCCGCACTGTCACGATGGGCATGATTTAGCTCTGCTGCCGGACAGTGCCCTGGAGGCCGCACACGAGTTCGCTCCGATCCTCAATTCGGAGCTGGCTGCCTAGATCGAGGACAGGTGGCTAGACACCGCCTCGGGGGCTGCTACCCCTACGGTGATGGAGCCAAATACTGACCTTGTCCCTTGTGACACTCGTGACTCCGAGGTGCCGGACTCCTCGCCGGACACCGAACCTCCTGCGCCCCCTCCAATCGAATCCGGTTGGGCGCCGATCATGGAGTTCACCGCCGCGGACATCTTTCAACACTCACCTGTTGGCGACATCCTGAATTCGCTAAAGTATCTCTCGCTATCAGGAGAGCCCTGGCCGAATTGCGGTCAGGATGGTTGGGATGCGGACGACAAAGAAATTCAAAGCCCACCCACCACCCACTTTGTAGCCACTGTCAACGATCTAACCGACATGCTAGACTACGACTCCGAAGACATCTACGGCATGGACGACGATGCCGGAGACGACCAAGAACCAGCGCCTACCGGGCACTGGAAAGCCACCTTAACTCATGACGTATAAATGGTGGACACACCAAAAGGAAACAATAACAAGGAACAACGGGACACGGTGAAGGATAATTCCCCCGAAAAACAACCAAAACGGCGACGCAAGCGCCGCCCGAAGTCCCGCCTCGACAACAACAGCACCCATAATGACCCAGCCAGAGAGCAGGGCGAACCAGTGGACGACGAACATGCAACCAAGCAACCATCCCAACAGGATGAATTGGACGAGCAACCCATCCCCGGCGAAAACAACAGTCCAGACGATCTCACGCCGGACACATCACCGGAGCATAAGAACCTTCACAAAAGGCTCGTCGCCACTGCAAGAAGTTTGAAGAATCAGAAGCGGAAGCTCAAAACAGCGGAAGACGTACTCAGAATGATATGGAACAAAGTACTCAAGACCGCAGATAAATACGGCGATAGTCACCAAGCAAAGAGCTACCTGAAGCGCAAGTTGTTGCCCGAATTCGATGAGGAGGCCGTAGAGCCCCCACAATCAACAAGCAAAGAGGCCTCCTGGCCGGATAGACGACCAGATGACAGGCTAAGAGCGGCAAGCGGCGCCGCAAACAAACCGGCACATGATACACATAAAGATCCTCGCAAAAAGGATGGCCCGGTCAGGTCCATTTATGGGCCAAAAAAGAGGGCTCCAGGAAGCAACACAACACGCCGAGTGTTCGAAGATAACGGCACGCCTAAATACAGGGGCGCCGCACACCCACTATGTTTCACCGACGAGGTACTGGATCATGAATTTCCAGCGGGATTCAAACCCGTAAACATAGAGGCATATGACGGAACAACAGACCCCGGAGTCTGGATTGAGGATTACATCCTACACATACATATGGCTAGAGGAGACGATCTCCATGTCATAAAATACCTACCCCTCAAGCTCAAAGGGCCAGCTCGGCATTGGCTCAAAAGCCTCCCAGAAAATACCATTGGAAGTTGGGAAGAGCTCGAGGATGCGTTTTGAGAAAATTTTCAAGGGACTTATGTCCGCCCTCCGGATGCAGACGATTTAAGTCACATAACTCAACAGCCCGGAGAGTCAGCACGCAAATTCTGGAACAGGTTCCTCACCAAAAAAACCAAATAGTCGACTCTCCGGACGCCGAAGCCTTAGCAGCTTTTAAAAATAACGTCCGAGACGAATGGCTCGCCAGACACCTCGTCCAGGAAAAACCAAGAACAATGGCCGTGCTAACGAGCCTCATGACCCGCTTTTGCGCAGGAGAAGATAGCTGGCTGGCAAGATGCAACACCAGCGACCCGAGTACATCCGAGGTCAGAGATGGAAATGGGAAATCACGACGCAGAAAAGATCAGCGTCGGAGTAAGGAAAATGGCCCAAAGAGCACGACGGTCAACGCCGGGTTCAAAAGCTCTCGGCCGAACAACAAAACACTGCCTCTTAAGGACAACAGTGACGAGCTATCCAACCTAAACAAAATTTTGGATAGGGTATGTCAAATCCACAGTACCCCCGAGAAGCCTGCAAACCATACCCACCGAGATTGTTGGGTCTTCAAACAGTCCGGCCGACTTAACGCCGAACACAAGGGGCTCGACACACCAAGCGAAGACGATGACGAATCCCACAAGCAGAGCACCGGAAAACAAAAGACTTTCCCATAAGAAGTCAAAACAGTAAACTCACTTCATGTGATAATACGGAACAATAGTGCGGAACCTACTAAAGTACGCGTCGCACGGTCCACCCCAGCGGAATCCCGAGATTGGATGTCAAAACCAATTACTTTCGACCACCTGGATTACTCCAGAAGTATTCGAAACGCAGGATGGACTGCTTTGATATTGGATCCTATAATCAACGGACTACAATTTACACAAGTCCTAATGGATGGTGGCAGCGATTTAAACCTGCTATATCCGGACACAATCCGCAAGATGGGGATAGACCCTACCAAAATTCGCCATAGCAGCACTTCCTTCAAAGGAGTGATGCCAGGCCCTTACGCAAAGTGCACGGGCTCCTTACTACTAGAAGTTGTGTTTGGTTCATCCGACAACTTCCGTCGCGAAAACCTAATCTTCCATGTCGCCCCATTTAAAAGTAGCCACCAAGCGCTATTGGGACGCGAAGCTTTCACCCGCTTTAACGCAATACCGCATTACGCGTCTCTTACACTTAAAATGCCCGGTCCACGCGGCATCATCTCATTAAAAGGTCGTTCAAGACCCCGGACACGGCTAGGCGAGTCCGGCATAAATAAAATAGGGGCTTCCTAGACGCACACCCCTTTACAAGAGGCTGCGTGCATAAACAATGAGAGCCAATAAAGCCCAACTTTATTCATTTTTTAAATCATACTCTGTTTTAAATACATTTTTTGCACGGTATTTTCCCAAACTAAGTTCTTCTCTTTTACAGATGAACAGCGTGCTACACCCGTCCAGGATACAGCACAACGGAGACACAGGCGCAGACGTGCAACAGGGAACCGTTGCAAGGATTCTTTTCAGATTAAGACCCTGCGTAAACCTTTCTTACTGTCTCTTGTTGATACACAACCCCCGGTTTCCTATTATAACCGAGGAGGAGGCTGGCGTTTTGGCATTGGCCGCGTCAGAAGTTTTCGCCCGTACCTGGACATTAGGGGCTTAGGGCATCGTTCTGCCCGTTATCATAAAGACCGAATACCTTAGGGAGTGTTTGGCGTCTCGAGTTAGGCCCTATATGCATCAGCTCCGAGTCATGTCTTTGGTCAAATGTTGGGTTTGCCCAGCTCCTGTGTTTTGCTGCCTTACGTTTCGTATCATCGGCTAACTTGGCACCAGGAGAACTACTGCGATTGTGCCCTGGTTCGGCCAGGCGAGCACCTCAGTAGAGAAAGCCGAAAACTGACTGTCATGATATAGCAAGAGACTGGTCAACCACTCGATCGACAATCGGAATGTCTAGAATTCCTCCGCATTGACGAAGGACCGTTTCCGGTCAGGCACATATGCGCCCCGAATTCGGAGAGCGCGGTGCCCCTAGGGGCTATATTGTAGCCCCACCTTCGAACTCCTATGGCTAAGTGAAAGTGATAAAGCATTATAGTCCGGTTGCCTAGTTTGCTATGCTACCACCTCCTTCACAGGACCAAGACGTTGGATTAAGTGTGAAAATGCGCTATTTTTGCAAACACCCCCGCACCATGTGCGTGGGGGCTGAAGCCGAAGACTGCCATCTTTCAGGTTATATACACATATACATTAACGGCCACACAGGAGATATTTCAATACTTGAACGCACAAGTATAAAGAGCACTCATATTATAAATATGGTTTTACAAATCATACATGTCATTTGAACATAACATTTTTCGAGCACTGCGACTCTATCAAATGAGCGCCCTGCAGGACTTCCCCAAAATAGTGCTCGGTGGGTAACCGGCTTTTGTCCGAACCCTGGGATGCAACATCAGTAGCATCCATCTCCGCCCAGTATGTCTTGACACGGGCGAGAGCCATCTGTGCACCCTCTATGCACGCCGACCGCTTCATCGCCTTGATATGCGGCACCGCCCCAACGGAAGTGGACGCTCCTTGGTTTGGGCCTATCCAGCCACAGATGAGCCACCACACCCGTCATTGCAAATCCGGACAATCTATTCAGCTCAGCCCACTCAGCCAACCGATCGGTCAACGGAAGTGGACGCTCCAGACTGTGGAATTGGGACCAAAAAAGCTCTTCCATCTTGTGATCCATTTGGCTTCGGAAGTGTACGACCGCGTCTGCCGCACTCGCCGCCAAGTCCAGATAAGGATCCTCCGCACCCCATAGCTGGCCCAACTGAGCATACTTCTGATCCATGAACTTCCTGCGCAGCAGAAAGGGCTTTCCAGCCGCAATGTCTTCGGCCTGACGTAGCTCCTCCTTTATAGCCCTTAGTGCAGAACGGGCATCCTTGGCTTCGACGGTGGCCTTCTTCAGGTCCTCTTGCTCCGCTCGGCGTTCTTTTTCAAGAGCATCATAGCGGTCGGTAATATCCTTCAGCTTCACGGCCATTCCGGCCATCTACTCCCTGCTTCGGCAGTGAGCAGCCTTTTCGGCTTTTAGCTCTTCGGCTGCCTTCGAGGCAGCTGCATTACTCCTTCTGGCCTGCTCCTTGGCTCGAGCCAGCTCTGCCCGACGGTTTTCCACAGCAGCGGCACCATCTGCATCAAGCATACATGTTGTAAGGAATGGGCGTCAGCTCCCTTACCAGGTGACCACGGAGAAACCACTCACCTTGCGACTTGGCAAGTCGCCTATTGACCAGCGCGATGTCCGCATCTGCAACATCCAGTTGCCGCTTCAGTTCGGCAACTCTATCAGTCCGGCTGGCCACCGAACGCTCCGCCCGCTGAATAGGAATGGCGACATATTAAAACTAAGATTATGATCCTTGGCACGCTGTCACTTCTGACAACGTACCGAGTCTCAGGGGCTACTATCTATACAGGGTGCACTCTATGTGCAAAACTGTCAAAAGGCATGTCATTTTTACGTACCTCAAACCCTGCCAGTAAACTTCTGACGGCATCATGCAACCCGCTCTCAGCGGATGAAATTCCTTCAATCACCGTACTCATTAATGTACGGTGATCTTCTGAGATAGACGCCCTCTCGAGCAGATTTTTCAGCTCCCCCGGCCGTACACCAGTTGGTGCCGAACTCTCCGGCCCTGCCGGACTCGGGGAGACCCTCCGCGACGACACCTCAGGTTCGTCCGCCCTGCCTGACGGTGCGGTAGATGGGGGCGTCTCACTCTCCATCATCTCCGGACGAAGGTCTCCCGAAGATGAGCTCAGCTGAGAAGGGCGGAGATCCGAACTACAAGGTAAAAACTTCGGTTATCCTCAGAAGCAACAATAGGGATGTCCCTTATTACAAAACTCCCCTTTTTCTACTTACGGCTCGCTGGAGGGCTGATTCCTCAGGGGAGATAGTGCGGCCGGGGCTTCTCCTGGCGCAGGACCCTCTGGTGAAGATTTCTTCCGCTTTGAGGCCTTAGCCTCCGGATCTTCGGAAGCGGTCCTCTTCTCCCCCTGGAAGGAGGGATTCTCGATCCCCCCTTTCTTGAAAGCCTCCTTAGTAGAGGCGGTAGTTTCTCTGTTTTCCCCTTCGCCCTCTTCTGAAGGCGCAACCTCCAGCATCTTGACCAACACGGGATCCGGCGTGGTCTCCGGGAGGGGGGCCGGACACTGTATCAGTTTTGCTTCCGCTATCCACTCCTGTTCAAAGGATGATTGGTTCAAAGGAAAATCCACGATAGGCAAACAAATGGTATGTCCGGACACAAGGCTACTTACTTGAGTATCCGGACGATTGTAGCTTAAGCCGGCGTCCTCAGTCAATTCCGGACACACCTCTTGTGACTCGAAGAATAGTTTGTACATCTCCGTGGGTGTCGTACCCATGAAGTGTTGAAGAGCTCGTTGCCCCTCCAGATTGAATTCCCACAGGCGGAGGGGGCGAAGTTTGCAGGGCAGAAGACGTCGGATTAGCATGACCTGCGTCACTACGACCAGATTGATCTCCCTCTCTTGGAGGTCTCGGATCCGGCCCTGCAATAGGGGTACATCCTTGGACGGCCCCCAGTCAAGCCCTTTGTTGACCCACGACGTCAGCCATTGTGGAGGGCCCAAGCGAAAGGTGGGCGGTGGCCTCTGCCTGCTGCCCCTGGGAGCGGTGATATAGAACCACTCCTACTGCCATAGACCGAGCTCCTCCTGAAAAGAGCCCTCGGGCCATGGAGCATCGACCCTCTTGCTTATAACCACCCCGCCGCACTCTGCCTGACACCCCTCAATCATCTTTGGCTCCACGTTGAAGGTTTTGAGCCGCAAACCAAAGTGAGGGGTGGTGCGGAGGAAGGCTTCGCAGACGACAATAAATGATGAGATATGGAGGATGGACTCCGGAGCCAAGTCGTCGAATTCCAACCCATAGTAAAACATGAGCCCCCTCACGAAGGGATCCATCGGGAAGCCTAAACTCCGACGGAGGTGAGACACGAACACGACGCTCTGGCCTGCCTCGAGAGTGGGAATGACTTGCCCTTGGGCAGGCAGCCTATGCGAAATCTCATAGGTTAAGTACCTAGCTTCTCTCAGCTTTAGCACGTCCTCCTCCGTGACGGAGGAGGGCATCCACCGGCCCTGTAGGTCGGAGCCGGACATTGTCGAAGTTCTGAAGCGCTCGAATCTAGAGCCTTGAGCGTTGGAACTCGGGGCGAGGGGCGGATTCGATTGAGGATTAAAGAAAAGGAACGAGCCTGGGTCTCATTATAAAGAGGGAGAATACCAAGAGCCGTCCCCGTGACCGTTTGGAACCCGCCTTCGATGGAGGGGGCGTGGCAACGGGCGCGGTTGGGTTACCCACGTCTGTATTGATGGGAATCCCAGAATAAGGGGAACACGATCTCTGCTTCGACAAGACGTGCCAAGGAAACCGCTTCTCTAAACGCACTGAGGTGGTATAATAAAAATGATTCAAGTAAAGGCTTGGTAGTGGTGTGACGTCACGCCACAAAATATGTCAGCAGATTGAACTTGTGTGAATATTATTCTCTCTACGGTGGTATGTGGAATTTATTTTACAGAGCCGGACACTATACTGGCGTTCACAATCTTCTATGAATTATTCGGAGGAGGAACCCGCCTTGCAATGCCGAAGACAATATGCGCGCCGGACTCGTCGTCATTGAAGCCTGGTTCAGGGGCTACTGAGGGAGTCCTGGACTAGGGGGTGTCCGGATAGCCGAACTATCATCATCGGCCGGACTCCAAGATTATGAAGATACAAGATTGAAGACTTCGTCCCGTGTCCGGATGGGACTTTCCTTGGCGTGGAAGGCAAGCTTGGCAATACGGATATGTAGATCTCCTACCATTGTTACCGACTCTGTGTAACCGTAGCCCTCTCCGGTGACTATATAAACCGGAGGGTTTTAGTCCATAGGACGAACAACAATCATACCATAGGCTAGCTTCTAGGGTTTAGCCTCCTTGATCTCGTGGTAGATCCACTCTTGTACTACCCATATCATCAATATCAATCAAGCAGGAGTAGGGTTTTACCTCCATCGAGAGGGCCTGAACCTGGGTAAAAACATCGTGTCCCTTGTCTCCTGTTACCATCCGCCTAGACGCACAGTTCGGGACCCCCACCCGAGATCCGCCGGTTTTGACACCGACACTTATCATTTAATTCATTGAGCAAATCATTTTGAGCTTTAAGCACTTGTTCTGCTTGAGTGGTAACCATAGAAGCATGTTTACTAATAAGTTTAAGTTCACCTTTAACTCTAGACATATAATCACTCAAGTGTTCAATCATATAAGCATTTCTTTTCAATTGTCTCCCAACATAAGCATTGAAGTTTTCTTGTTTAACAATAAAATTATCAAACTCATCCAAGCATTGGCTAGCAGACTTAGTACGAGGGATATCACCTTCATCAAATCTATAGAGAGAATTTACCTTTACTACCTATGTTGGGTTATCAAGACCATGTATTTCTCCAATAGTCGGTAAATTCTTAACATCTTCAGCTTTAATACCCTTTTATTTCATAGATTTCTTTGCCTCTTGCACATCTTCAGGACTGAGAAATAGAATACCCCTTTTCTTTGGAGTTGGCTTAGGAGTTGGTTCAGGAAGTGTCCAATTATTTTCATTAGTCAACATATTATTCAATAGCAATTCAGCTTGATCAACAGTTCTTTCCCTTAAAACACAACCAGCACAACTATCCAGTTGATCTCTGGAAGTATCGGTTAGTCCATTATAAAAGATATCTATTATTTCATTTTTCTTCAGAGGATGATCAGGCAAAGCATTAAGTAATCGGAGAAGCCTCCCCAAAGCTTGTGGGAAACTCTACTCTTCAATTTGCACAAAATTATATATTTCCCTTAAAGCAACTTGTTTCTTATGAGCGTGGAAGTATTTAGCAGAAAAGTAATAAATCATATCCTGGGGACTACCCACACAACCAGGATCAAGAGAATTAAACCAAGTTTTAGCATCACCCTTTAATGAGAATGGAAATAACTTAAGGATATAGTAGTAACGAGTTTTCTCATATTAGTGAATAGGGTGGCTATATCATTTAACTTAGTAAGATGTGCCCCAATAGTTTCAAATTCATAGCCATAAAAAGGATCAGATTCAACCAAAGTAATTATCTCAGGATCGACAGAGAAATCATAATCCTTATCAGTAACACAGATAGGTGAAGTAGCAAAATCAGGGTCGTATTTCATTCTAGCATTCAAAGACTTTTTTTAAGATTAGCTAATAATTTCTTAAGATCATATCTATCATTGCAAGCAAGAAAGTCTCTAGCAGTTTCTTCATCCATAACATAACCTCAGGCACAATAGGCAATTCATATCTAGGGGGAGAATCATCATCATCACTTTCATCAATATTATTAGTTTCAATAATTTCATTCTCTCTAGCCCTAGCAAGTTATTCATCAAGAAATTCACCTAATGGCACAGTATTGTCAAGCACGGAACTAGTTTCATCATAAGTATCATGCATAGCAGAAGTGGCATCATCAATAACATGCGACATATCAGAATTAATAGCAGAAGTAGGTTTAGGTGTCGCAAGTTTACTCAAAACAGATGGTGAATCAAGTGCAGAGTTAGATGGCAGTTCCTTACCTCCCCTCGTAGTTGAGGGAAAAATATCAGTTATTTCATCTTTCAAGTTCCTCATAGTGATCAGCAGATATAAATCCCAAGTGACTCAAAGAATAGAGCTATGCTCCCCGGCAACGGCGCCAGAAAATAGTCTTGATAACCCACAAGTATAGGGGATCACAATAGTTTTCGAGGGTAGAGTATTCAACCCAAATTTATTGATTCGACACAAGGGGAGCCAAAGAATATTATCAAGTATTAGCAGTTGAGTTGTCAATTCAACCACACCTCAAAGACTTAATATCTGCAGCAAAGTAGTATGGAAGTAATGGTAACAGTAGCAAAAGTAACAGTAGCAATTTTTTAGTAATTGTAACAGTGGCAACGGTAAAGTAACTAAGAAAAGATCAATATGTGAAGAGCTCGTAGGCATTGGATCAGTGTTGGATAACTATGTCGGATGCGATTCCTCATGTAATAGTTATAACATAGGGTGACACAGAACTAGCTCCAGTTCATCAATGTAATGTAGGCATGTATTCCGAATATAGTCATACGTGCTTATGGAAAAGAACTTGCATGACATCTTTTGTCCTACCCTCCCGTGGCAGCGGGGTCCTATTGGAAACTAAGGGATATTGAGGCCTCCTTTTAATAGAGTACCGGACGAAAGCATTAACACTTAGTGAATACATGAACTCCTCAAACTACGGTCATCACCGGTAAGTATCCCTATTATTGTCACTTCAGGGTTTACGGATCATAACACATAATAGGTGACTATAGAATTGCAAGATTGGATCAAGAACTCACATATATTCATGAAAAAATAATAGGTTCAGATCTCAAATCATGGCACTTGGGCCCTAGTGACAAGCATTAAGCATAGCAAAGTCATAGCAACATCAATCTCAGAACATAATGGATACTAGGGATCAAACCCTAACAAAACTAACTCGATTACGTGATAAATCTCGTCCAACCCATCACCGTCCAGCAAGCCTACGATGGAATTACTCACGCACGGCGGTGAGCGTCATGAAATTGGTGATGGAGGAAGGTTGATGATGATGGCGGTGATGGATTCCCCTCTCTGGAGCCCCGAACGGACTCCAGATCGGCCCTCCTGAGAGAGATTAGGGCTTAGCGGCGGCTCCATATCGTAAAACGCGATGAATCCTTCTCTCTGATTTTTTTCTCCTTGAACGTGAATATATAGAGTTGGAGTTGAGGTCGGTGGAGCACCAGGGGCCCCGCGAGGCAGGGGGGCATGCCCAAGGGGGGTAGGCGCGCCCCCACCCTCGTGGACAGGGTGTGGCCCCCCTGGTCTTGATTCTTTTGCCAGTATTTTTTATTAATTCCAAAAATATTCTCCGTGAAGTTTCAGGTCATTCTGAGAACTTTTATTTCTGCACAAAAATAACACCATGGCAATTCTACTGAAAACAGCGTCAGTCCGGGTTAGTTCCATTCAAATCATGCAAGCTAGAGTCCAAAACAAGGGCAAAAGTGTTTGGAAAAGTAGATATGATGGAGACGTATCACGGTACTAATGCGCTGTCCCAAGCGGGTGGGGGTTAAGAGCGGGGCAGGGGGAGTTCCAACTCCCCCATACCCATTCATCTCTTTTACCCACCCCGTCTCTCTCTCTCCTGCCCAAGAACGGCACTGGCGGACCTTGCCGGATCTCCGTCTTCGGCCGCTCTCCTCGCATTCCGACCGGTGGGATTGTTCCCCACCTCGTCCTCTTGCCATGACCTCGGTGGTGGCTCCGGTTCCAATGTTTGTTGCTCGAATCCCAGCCATGACATAGGCTCGAAGCGCCCGCGCAACCAAGATGAAGCTCAAGAGGGCTCCAATGCCTCCCAATGCAGAACCAAGCACACCGCCACCAAGCTCAAGGAGCCCACCATGGGCATGGATGAGATACCATTGGTTGAGTTTTTTGTTGGAAGGAAGATCAACCCCTATGTGAATCCCCATGCCAACTTCAGATGGAATGATTTGTTCTAGACCAAGCAACAAAACCTTATCTATCTGGATGTGATCAAGGCCAAGCAGAACATCTACGTGGATGTGCACTGGATTGACATGAATCACATGAGGCAGAATAAGCACCGTGACTATTTTGGTGAGGCTTTGGACCTGGTGGAGCAATTTGGCATTGAGCACATGCTTACTTTTCACCTGGACTTCGACCCAGAGATTATGGCTCAGTTCTTTGCTTTGGTCCACTTCCATTTTGATGAGGCAAGGACCATGACATGGATGACCAATGGACAACAGATGACTGCTAAGTGGAAGGACTTTGTGGATTTGCTTCAGGTTCCTGATGCGGGGCTCGACACGCCCATTAGTGTTCTCCCTCATGCCAACCCTGAGTCAGCCAACAAGAACAAGCTTCAGCCCTTCTTTGTTGAGAAGACGCTTCCCAGTAAGAAGAAGGCGTGGGTGCTGAACTCTTTCCTTGACATCATGCATCCGATCTTCCGCAACTCCCTCTTTTCGTGCATCGGTGACAAGGACAAGGTGCATGCCTATCTTGTGGATATGATGCTCCTTTGTGAGGAGGCGCGTCATGCTTAGACGCAACCACTTGATGTCTCACATATCATGTGGTAAGAGCTACAGTTTGCGTGTTCAACCGTAAGGTCCCCATCTATGGGCCTTACCTCTTTCTCTTGATCACAAAGACTTGGGAGAAGCTCTATCCCGATGATGAGTTTGTTACCCCTGAGGGAGTCCTGGATTAAGGGGTCCTCAGACAGCCGGACTATATACTTTGGCCGGACTGTTGGACTGTGAAGATACAAGATTGAAGACTTCGTCCCGTGTCCGATTGAGACTCTCCTTTGCATGGAAGGCAATCTTGGCAATTTGGATATGTAGATCTCCTTCTCTGTAACCGACTCTCTGTAACCCTAGCCCCCTCCAGTGTCTACATAAACCGGAGGGTTTAGTCCATAGGACAAGAACAATCATAATCATAGGGTAGCTTCTAGGGTTTAGCCTCTACGATCTCGTGGTAGATCAACTCTTGTAATACTCATATCATCAAGATCAATCAAGAAGGAAGTAGGGTATTACCTCCATCAAGAGGGCCCGAACATGGGTAAACATCATGTCCCCCGCCTCCTGTTACCATAAGCCTTAGACACACAGTTCGGGACCCCCTACCCGAGATCCGCCGGTTTTGACACCGACATTTGTGCTTTCATTGAGAGTTCCACTGTGTCATCACGATAAGGCTTGATGGCTCCTTCAATCATCTTCAACGATGCGGTCCAGGGTGAGGTTTTCCTCCCCGGACAGATCTTCGTATTTGGCGGATTCGTACTGCGGGCCAACTCGCTTGGCCATCTGGAGCAGATCGACAGCTACGCCCCTGGCCATCAGGTCAGGTTTGGAAGCTTGAACTACACTACCGCATCCGCGGAGACTTGATCTTCGACGGATTCGAAGCCATGTCAGGTACGCCAAACAGTCACGACGAGCATGACTTACATCTGCCATCGGACAGTGTTCGGGAGACCACGCCTACGGCTGTCCCGGTCATCAACCCGAAAGCAAATCATGCCATCGAGGACGGGTGGATGGACCCCGCCACGGAGGCCGCACACTCATCGGTGTTAGAGCCGAACATAGACTTCACACCCAAAGAAATCTGTGTCATCGGACCCCCGAACTCGTCTCTGGCCACAGGCTCCGAACCACGTACGTCCGTGCCTATCAAATCTGATTGGGCACCAATCATGGAGTTTACCTCTGCGGATATCGTTCAGCACTCACCTTTGGTCGACGTGCTAAATTCATTGAGGTCTCTCTCTCTTTGTCAGAAGACTCCTGGCCGAACTATGTCCAGCTGGAGTGGGAAGCGGACGGCGAAGAAATTCGTTCCCCACCCACCACCCACTTAATAGCCACTGTCGATGACTTAACCGACATTCTTGACTTCAACATCGAAGACATCGACGGTATGGACGACGATGCAGGAGAGGAATAGGAACCACCGCCCACAGGGCGCTGGACAGCCACCTCATCATATGATATATATATATATATTTGGTGGACACTCCCAAAGAAGGCGATGGCGATGAGGCATTGGAGGATATTCCCCCTGAGAAGCAATCTATGCGCCGGTGTCATAGGCGCTGCTCCAAGCCCCGCCAGAAAAAAATAGCGATACCGGCACAAGAGACTATAGCAATCCGGATGGTGCCGAAGACGAAAACAATCCCGCCCAGCCAAGTTTCGAGCGGGCCGAGCGGGAGGACGGGCAAGCTAGCCCTAAGGAACAGGCAATAGATGGAGAGTCAGAGGATCAAAATTACATGCCCCTCTCCGAAGACGAAGTGAGCCTCGACGATGAAGAATTCACCGTGCCTGAGGATCCCGTCAAGCAGGAGCACTTCAAACGCCGGCTTATAGCCACTGCAAAAAGCCTGAAGAAAAAGAAGCAGTAGCTTCAAGCTGATCAAGATCTGCTAACTGATAGATGGACCGAGGTCCTGGCAGCCGAGGAATACGGACTCGAGCGCCCTACCAAAAGTTACCCAAAGCGCAGGTTGCTACCTCAACTAGAGGAGGAGGCATCAAATCCTACACTACCAGCGCATGATGCGGCTGACCGGCCACCTCGTGGCCGAGACAAAGCGGTGTTTCAGCCTGAAGTCCAGCCCGCACCCCGACGCCAAACAAGCAAAAACATGAAGGCCCGGGGCTCCATGCATGACCTGCGAGACAAATTGAAAAACAAAGTAGGATAGTCAAGATCGATCTATGGATCACGGGGGTGCGCCCCAACGCGTGATGATGACCGTCACGCCGGATATACCAACAAATCCGGCCGGACCGAATACAATGTAACCCGGCACAGAGGCGCCGCACACCCCCAATGCTTCACTGATAAGTAATGGATCATGAATTCCCAGAAGGGTTCAAACCCATGAACATTTAATCATATGATGGTACTATAGACCCCGCGGTATGAATAGAAGATTTCTTCCTCCACATTCACATGGCCCGCGGAGATGATCTACATGCCATCAAGTACCTCCCACTAAAACTCAAGGGACCGGCTCGGCATTGGCTGAATAGCTTGCCGGCAAACTCCACTGGGAGTTGGGAGAACCTAGCAGACGCATTCCTGGACAACTTCCAGGGCACTTATGTATGACCACCGGATGCTGATGATCTAAGTCACATAACCCAACAGCCCGGAGAGTCAGCCAGGAAATTTTGGACTCGGTTCCTAACTGAAAAGAACCAAATTGTCGACTGTCCGGATGCCGAAGCCCTAGCGTCCTTCAAGTATAACATCCGTGATGAGTGGCTTGCCTGACATCTCGGCCAAGAAAAGCCAAAGTCCATGGCAGGCCTCACGACACTCATGACCCGCTTTTGTGCGGGCGAGGATAGCTGGTTGGCTCGTAGTAATGATACGTCTCCAACGTATCTATAATTTTTGGTTGTTCCATGCTATTATATTACCCTTTTTGGATGTTTATGGGCTTTACTTTACACTTTTATATCATTTTTGGGACTAACCTATTAACCGGAGGCCCAGCCCATATTGCTGTTTTATTGCCTGTTTTAGTATTTCGAAGAAAAGGAATATCAAACGGAGTCCAAATGGAATGAAACCTTCAACATCGTGAATTTTTGGAAGAATATCATCCTGGAGGCTTGGAGATCAAGTCAGAAGACCCTCGAGGTGCCCAGGAGATAGGGGCGCCCCCCTACAGGTCTCGGCTCCCTGTCTCATGGACCCCTCGAGCACCTCCCGACCGACTTCTTTCGCCTATATATACCTACGTACCCTAAAACCATCAGAAATCAAGATAGATCGGGAGTTCCGCTGCCGCAAGCCTCTGTAGCCACCAGAAACCTCTCGGGAGCCCGTTCTGGCATCGTGCCGGAGGGGGAACCCATCACCAGTGGCCATCTTCATCATCTCGGGGCTATCCATGACGAGGAGGGAGTAGTTTACCCTCGGGGCTGAGGGTATGTACCAGTAGCTATGTGTTTGATCTCTCTCTCTCTCTCTCGTGTTCTCTCTCGTGTTCCCTCTATGGCACAATCTTGATGTATCCCGAGCTTTGCTATTGTAGTTGGATCTTCTGATGTTTCTCCCCCTCTACTCTCTTGTGATGAATTGAGTTTCCCCTTTGAAGTTATCTTATCGGATTGAATCTTTTATGAGAACACTTGATGTATGTCTTGCCGTGTTTATCTGTGGTGACAATGGGATATCATGTGCCATTTGATGTATGTTTTTGGTGACCAACTTGCGGGTTCCGCCCATGAACCTATGCATAGGGGTTGGCACACGTTCTTGACTCTCCGGTAGATACTTTGGGGCAATCTTTGAAGTACTTTGTGTTGGTTGAATAGATGAATCTGAGATTGTGTGATGCATATCGTATAATCATGCCCATGGATACTTGAGGTGACAATGGAGTATCAAGTTGACATTAGGGTTTTGGTTGATTTGTGTCTTAAGGTGTTATTCTAGTACGAACTCTTGAATAGATCGATCCGAAAGAATAACTTTGAGGTGGTTTCGTACCCTACAATAATCTCTACGTTTGTTCTCCGCTATTAGTGGCTTTGGAGTGACTCTTTGTTGCATGTTGAGGGATTGTTATATGATCTATCTATGTTATTATTGTTGATAGAACTTGCACTAGTGAAAGTATGCACCCTAGGCCTTGTTTCCTATCATTGCAATACCGTTTACGCTCACTTTTATTATTAGTTACCTTGCTGTTTTTATTATTTCAGATTACAAAAACCTATATCTACCATCCATATTGCATTTGTATCACCATCTCTTCGCCGAACTAGTGCACCTATACAATTTACCATTGTATTGGGTGTGTTGGGGACACAAGAGACTCTTGGTTATTTGGCTGCAGGGTGTTTGAGAGAGACCATCTTCATCCTACTCCTTCCACGGATTGATAAACCTTAGGTCATCCACTTGAGGGAAATTTGCTACTGTCCTACAAACATGTGCACTTGCAGGCCCAACAACGTCTACAAGAAGAAGGTTGTGTACTAGACATCAAGCTCTTTTCTGGCACTGTTGCCGGGGAGGTGAGTGCTTGAAGGTATATCTTTAGATCTTGTAATCGAATCTTTTTGTTTCTTGTTTTATCACTAGTTTAGTTTATAAAAGAAAACTACAAAAAAAATGGAGTTAAGTTTGTCTCATACGCTTCGTCTTTTTAATATCTTTCGTGAGTATGATGGAAAGGAAAAATGTACTCAAGTGCTAGAAGAAGAATGCATTAAAATGCTTGGTACTAAATCTTTGAATGTTGAGCATGATTGCAATGTTGTTAGTATGATCTCCTTGAATATCCATGATGCTAATGATATGCAAAGCCACAAGCTTGGGGAAGCTATTTGATGAATATGATATGTTTAGTCCCCCAAGTTTGGATGAGAATATTTATTTTGATGAAAGCATGCCTCCTATTTATGATGATTATATTGATGAAAGTGGGTTTGGAAGAGTGTCAACTTTAGGAAGTAGTGATGCCACTATTTTGGAGGATGTTGAATCTTATTGTGATGAACATGAAAGTGGATTTGGAAGAGTGTCAACTTTGTTTAGTGATGATGCCACTATTTCGGAAGAGGTTCCAATTGATTATGAGAACAAAGTTGCTATCTATGATGATTATTGTGATGACTTGTATGCTATTAGGAATAATGATAACCATGAAACTTGTCATCATGATTTTAGTTTTCAATTGGATTATGCCTCACATGATAATTATTTTGTTGAGTTTGCTCCCACTACTATTCATGAGAAGAATTTTGCTTATGTGGAGAGTAGTAAAAATTCTATGCTTGTAGATCATGAAAAGAATGCTTTATGTGCTGGTTATATTGTTGAATTCAATCGTGATGCTACTGAAAATTATTATGAGGGAGGAATATATGCTTGTAGGAATTGCAATAATGTCAAGTTTCCTCTCTATGTGTTGAAAATCTTGAAGCTATGTTTGTTTTACCTTCCTATGCTTGTTGATTATTGTTCCTGTAAGTTGTTTGCTCACAAAATACCTATGCATAGGAAGTGTTTTAGGATTAAATGTGCTAGTCATATGCTTCATGATGCTAACGTTATGTTTCAATTCTTATCTTTTATGTGAGCATCATTGTCATCATCATGCCTAGCTAGAAAGGCATTAAAGAAAAGCGCTTGTTGGGAGACAACCCAATATTTATCCTTACTCTTTTTTTGTGTACACATGATTATGCTACTGTAGTAACCATGTTTTATTGCTTTTGTTTCAATAAAGTGCCAAGTAAGACCTTTAGGATAGCTTACGGTGATAGTTGTGTTGATCCTGCTGAAAATCAGAAACTTTTGCACCCAGTAAATTAGTTTTGTTAATTCACGGAAACGTGCTTATGATCGGATTCTTTTTGCTCTGGATTGGTACACAAACTTCTTAGGAGTTCCAAATTTTGTAGGATTTTTGGAGTTCCAGAAATATACGTTTGATACAGATTACTACAGACTGCTCTGTTTTTGACAGATTCTGTTCTCTTTGTGTTGTTTGCTTATTCTGATGAATCTATGGCTGGTATTAAGTGGTATGAACCATAGATAAGTTGTATTACAGTAGATATTACACCAATATGAATTTAGAATGAGTACATTACAGTACCTAAGTGGTGGTTTTATTCTCTTATACTAACGGAGCTTACGAGTTTTCTGTTGAGTTTTGTGTTGTAGAGTTTTCAAGTTTTGGGTAAAGATTCGATGGACTATGGAATAAGGAGTGGCAAGAGCCTAAGCTTGGGGATGCCCAAGGCACCCCAAGGTAATATTCAAGGACAACCAAGAGCCTAAGCTTGGGGATGCCCCGGATGGCATCCCCTCTTTCGTCTTCGTTCATCGGTAACTTTACTTGGAGCTATATTTTTATTCACCACATGATATGTGTTTTGCTTGGAGCATTATTTTATTTTGTTAGTATTTGCTTGCTGTTATTTATAATAATGTTTTGCATCTTTAGTTTAAATAAAAAAGTCAAGGATAGCCTTTGCCATGCTTATTTTGCTAGTATACTTGTTGCTGTTTGAAAACAGAAAGTTTACCGCTGTTGCAAAAATAACCTAGAAAAGTCAGAGCATGATATAATGTTGAAACCTTTTGCATAATGAGCTCTGATAAACTTACTACAGTGGGAATTTTCTTTCATAATTTTTGGAGTTAGGGAAGTATTGATACTCTTGCATTCTTTATAGACTGTACTGTTTGGGAAGATTGCTGTTATGTTTGCATTGTTTGCTTATGTTTGCTTGTTTAATGATTCTATTTGAGGATAAGAGTATTAAATATGCAGAGGCATTTAGTATGCAATGTTGAATAATAATTTTAGTTATTTGTTACAGTAGAACGTGATAAGGTTTTGCATTGGTTTATACTAACCTATCTCACGAGTTCTTGTTGAGTTTGGTGTGGATGAAGCTTTTGATAAAAAGAGAAACCATGATATGAGAGGAATTAAGGAGACACAAAAGTTCAAAATTGGGGATGCCCAAGGCAGCCCAATATAATATTTCAAGAAGTCTCAAGCATCTAAGCTTGGGCATGCCCCGTGAGGCATCCCACCTTTCTTCTTCAACAACTATCGGTTAGTATCGGTTGAGCCTAAGTTTTTGCTTCTTCACATGAGTTGTGCTATCCTTGCAATGTCATTTTATTTTTCTTTGCTTGCTGTTTGAATACAATACCAAGATCTGAAATTCTTTAATGTTAGAGAGTCTTCACATAGTTGCACAATTATTCAACTACTCATTGATCTTTACTTATATCTTTTGGAGTAGTTTGTCATTTGCTCTAGTGCATCACTTATATCTTTTAGAGCACGGCCGTGGTTATATTTTGTAGAAATTGCTAGTGTCTCATGCTTCACTTATATTATTTTGAGAGTCTTTTAGAACAGCATGGTATTTTCTATGGTTACAAAGTTGTTCCTAGAATGATGAGCATCCAAGTTGGGTATAATAAAAACTATCATAGGAAGTGAATTGGATGCTATGATCAATTTGATGCTTGATAATTGTTTTGAGATATGGAGGTAGTGATATTAATGTCATGCTAGTTGGGTGATTATGAATTTAAAGAATGTGTGTGTTGAAGTTAGCAAGTCCCGTAGCATGCACGTATGGTTAAAGTTGTGTAACAAATTTGAAACATGAAGTGTACCTGGCTTGTGCATCCTTCTGAGTGGCGGTCGGGGACAAGCGATGGTCTTTTCCTACCAATCTATCCCCCCTAGGAGCATGCGCGTAGTACTTGATTTTTGATGACCTCTGAATTTTTGCAATAAGTATATGAGTTCTTTTGACTAATGTTGAGTCCATGGATTATACGCACTTTTACCTTTCCACCATTGCTAGCCTCTTCAGTACCGTGCATTGCCCTTTTTCACCTTGAGAGTTGGTGCAAACTTCGCCGGTGCATCAAAATCCCGTGATACGATACGCTCTATCACGCATAAACCTCCTTATATCTTCCTCAAAACAGCCACCATACCTACCTATTATGGCATTTCCATAGCCATTCCGAGATATATTGCCATGCAACTTTCCACTGTTCCGTTTATCATCATCATGACATACTTTACTTTTGTCATATTGCCATTGCATGATCATGTAGTTGACATCGTATTTGTGGCAAAGCCACCATGCATAATTTTTCATACATGTCACTCTTGATTCATTGCACCATCCCGGTACACCGCCGGAGGCATTCATATAGAGTCATATCTTGTTCTAGTTTCGAGTTGTAATTCATATGTTGTAATCAATGAAAGTGTGATGATCATCATTATTAGAGCATTGCCCAAAAAGAAAAAAAAGAAGAAATGCCAAATGGAAAAAAAGAAAGGCCCAAAAAAAGGAAAAAGAAATAAAAAAAAAAGAAAAAAAAAGAGAAAAAAAATGAAAATAAATAAAAAGGGCAATTTTACTATCTCTTTTTCCACACTTGTGCTTCAAAGTAGCACCTTGTTCTTCATGTAGTGAGTCTCATATATTGTGCTTCAAAGTAGCACCTTGTTCTTCATGTAGTGAGTCTCATATATTGTGCTTCAAAGTAGCCCCATGTTTTTCATATAGTGAGTATCATAAGTTCTCTTTTTCATACTAGTGGGAATTTTTCATTATAGAAATTGGCTTGTATATTCCTACAATGGGCTTCCTCAAATGCCCTAGGTCTTCGTGAGCAAGCAAGTTGGAGGCACACCCACTAGTTTTCTTTTGTTGAGCATTCATTTATAGCTCTAGTGCATCCATTGCATGGCAATCCCTACTCCTCATGTTGACATCAATTGATGGGCATCTCCATAGCCCGTTGATTATCCTCGTCAATGTGAGACTTTCTCCTTTTTTTGTGTTCTCCACACAATCCCCATCATCATATTCTATTCCACCCATAGTGCTATATCCATGGCTCACGCTCATGTATTGCGTGAAGGTTGAAAAAGTTTGAGATTATTTAAGTATGAAACAATTTCTTGGCTTGTCATCAGGGGTATAGAAGTTGGGAACATCTTTGTGTGACGAAAATGAAGCATAGCCTAACTATATGATTTTGTTGGGATGAACTTTCTTTTGCCATGTTATTTTGAGAAGACATGATTACTTTGATTAGTATGCTTGAAATATTACTATTTCTTATGTCAATATGAACTTTTATTTTGAATCTTAACATTCATGCTACAATAAGAAAATTACATTGAGAATTATGCTAGGTAGCATTCCACATCAAAAATTCTGTTTTTATCATTTACCTACTCGAGGACGAGCAGGAATTAAGCTTGAGGATGCTTGATACGTCTCCAACGTATCTATAATTTTTGATTGTTCCATGCTATTATATTACCCTTTTTGGATGTTTATGGTCTTTACTTTACACTTTCATATCATTTTTGGGACTAACCTATTAACCGGGGGCGCAGCCCATATTGCTGTTTTATTGCCTGTTTCAATATTTTGAAAAAAAGGAATATCAAACGGATTCCAAATGGAATGAAACCTTCGGCATCGTGATTTTTTGGAAGAATATCATCCTGGAGACTTGGAGATCAAGTCAGAAGACCCTCGAGGAGCCCAGGGGATAGGGGGCGCCCCCCCCCTACAGGGCGTGACCCCCTGTCTCGTGGACCACTCGAGCACCTCCCGACCGACTTTTTTCGCCTATATATACCTACGTACCCACCAGGAATCAAGATAGATCGGGAGTTCCGCCGCCGCAAGCCTTTGTAGCCACCAAAAACCTCTCGGGAGCCCGTTCCGGCACCCTGCCGGAGGGGGAACCCATCACCGGTGGCCATCTTCATCATCCCGGCAATATCGATGATGAGGAGGGAGTAGTTTACCCTCAGGGCTGAGGGTATGTACCAGTAGCTATGTGTTTGATCTCTCTCTCTCTCTCTCTCTCTCGTGTTCTCTCTCATGTTCCCTCTATGGCATGATCTTGATGTATCCCGAGCTTTGCTATTGTAGTTGGATCTTATGATGTTTCTCCCCCTCTACTCTCTTGTGATGAATTGAGTTTCCCCTTTGAAGTTATCTTATCAGATTGAGTCTTTTATGAGAACACTTGATGTATGTCTTGTCGTGTTTATCTGTGGTGGCAATGGGATATCAAGTGCCATTTGATGTATGTTTTTGGTGACCAACTTGCGGGTTCCGCCCATGAACCTATGCATAGGGGTTGGCACACGTTCTTGACTCTCCAGTAGAAACTTTGGGGCACTCTTTGAAGTACTTTGTGTTGGTTGAATATATGAATCTGAGATTTTGTGATGCATATCATATAATCATGCCCACGGATACTTGAGGTGACAATGGAGTATCTAGGTGACATTAGTGTTTTGGTTGATTTGTGTCTTAAGGTGTTATTCTAGTACGAACTCTTGAATAGATCGATCCGAAAGAATAACTTTGGGGTGGTTTCGTACCCTACCATAATCTCTACGTTTGTTCTCCGCTATTAGTGGCTTTGGAGTGACTCTTTGTTGCATGTTGAGGGCTTGTTATATGATCTATCTATGTTATTATTGTTGAGAGAACTTGCACTAGTGAAAGTATGAACCCTAGGCCTTGTTTCCTATCATTGCAATACCGTTTACGCTCACTTTTATCATTAGTTACCTTGCTGTTTTTATTATTTCAGATTACAAAAACCTATATCTACCATCCATATTGCATTTGTATCACCATCTCTTCGCCGAACTAGTGCACCTATATAATTTACCATTGTATTGGGTGTGTTGGGGAAACAAGAGACTCTTGGTTATTTGGCTGTAGGGTTGTTTAAGAGAGACCATCTTCATCCTACGCCTCCCACGGATTGATAAACCTTAGGTCATCCACTTGAGGGAAATTTGCTACTGTCCTACAAACCTGTGCACTTGCAGGCCCAACAACGTCTACAAGAAGAAGGTTGTGTATTAAACATCAAGTAACAACACAGCAAGCAATCCTGGCACATCAAAAGCCAGATATAGCAACGACAAACCACGACGCAACAAACACAAGCGTCGCAAAAACGATGATAGCGCCGAAGACACGACAGTCAATGCCGGATACAGTGGCTCCAGGCCCGGTCAGCGGAAAAAGCCACTCAAAAATAACAATTCGGGCCCGTCTAGTTTAGACCGCATACTCGACCGCCCATGCCAAATTCATGGCACCCCAGGAACACCAGCTAATCATACCAATAGAGAATGCTGGGTCTTCAGACAAGCCGGCAGGTCAAGTGCCGAAAACAACAGGAAGGGGTCTCAAATTGACGATGACGACGAGGAGCCCCGATCGCCGAATACAAGAGGGGAAAAGAAATTTCCCCCGCAAATCAAAACGGTGAACATGATAAACGCCATCCACATTCCCAAGCTAGAACAAACATGCACTCTTAGGGATGTCGACTTAACGGAGCCAGTCGCCCCACAATACAACCTATGGCCGATCACCTTCAATCGTACGGATCGTCCGTCCAATATCAATCAGGGAAATCCGGTCGCACTTGTCATTGACCCAATAATTGATGGATTCTACCTCACATGAGTCCTTATGGACAGAGGCAGCAGTCTAAACCTGCTGTATCAGGACACAGCGCGCAAGATGGGTATCGATCATTCAATGATCAAACCCACTAAAACCACCTTTAAAGGTGTTATACCAGGTGTGGAGGCCAGTTGTACAGGCTCCATCACTCTGGAGGTAGTCTTTGGACCACCAAACAATTACCGTACCAAAGAGTTAGTCTTCGACATCCTCCCCTTTTGCAGTGACTATCAGGCACTGCTCGGACGAACCGCATTCGCTCGATTCAACGCAGTGCCACATTATGCCTACCGAAAACTCAAGATGCCCGGTCCACACGGCGTCATCATGGTTAATGATAGGGCCGAACTTCCGCTCACTGCCCAAGAGTCTACCGCCGCTTTAATAGAAGAAGCAACGAATGGCACCTTTCAATCGAACCTCGAGTCAACGGCCAAGATCCCGGACACCACCAAAGGAGTCCGAACTATTGCGCGGCAGGATAGCCCGGCTCGCCCGGAGCTCAATTAAAACACTCCGGCAAAAGTTAAGACATGCCACATTCTGCGGCTCAACCGCTCTGTAGCACACAAACGTTTCTTGCATTTTCTTTGCAGGTTCACCTTTGCGTAGGCCAGGATGGATGGCGTGGAAACAGTTCGAACGTGTAAGGGAATCTCTAGATATTCCCCTAGATGACCATCTGACTACACTCCGGATCCGCATACAACTTCCTCCCGCCTGGTCTCAGCAGGTTCCGCAGTCATATTTCTTTTTATCACATTACCTGTACTCATACGCATCGACAAATCATTCAAATACAACATGTGGATTTATATGATGCTTATCTGCTGATTATTTCTTATTGAAATTCTTTTGTCCAAGGGCAGCTGCACATCGTGATATGCCTTAATATGCCAGGGGCTTCATTATACCCATAATACGGCAACAAAAGTCCGAACACCTTCACGGCAGCTCGGCACCCCGAACTTATAGCATTATATGCATCAGCTCCGAATCATGTCTTGGGTCAATAGTTGGGTTTGCCCGGCTCCCATGTTTTGGTACCTTACGTTTCGCTATATCGGCTAAGGTAGCACAGGGAGAACTACTGCGATTGTGTCCCGGTTCTTCCGGACGAGCACCTCAGTAGAGAAAGCCAAAAACTGACTGTCATGATACAGCGAGAGCTGGTCAGCTGTTCGGGAGGTTGTAAAATCTTTAAGGATTTCTTCCGCGTAATGCCATAACCAATGCAGCATGCGATGGATTAGCTTTTCTTCTGATTAGGTGCTTATAGAGCCCCTCGTGCGGTCTTCCGAACACCAGGGGATGCGCCTACCTTCCTTTTCTTAAAACTCCTATGGCTAAGTGAGAGTGATAAAGCCCTATAGTCCGATTGCCTGGTTCTTTGTGCTGAACACCTCCTTCAAGAACCAAAACTGGGACAAAGATAGCTCAGGTTTATCCCGAACACCCCCGTACTTACTACATGGGGGCAGAAGCCGACGACTGGCCAACTCTCAGGATTAATATATAAAACGGCCGCACAGGAGGAAAAACTCTCAAATGACAAGCAATAATAATAGAAATGACCTTGTTCAACTTTACAAAGGACAACATGATTGTATTCATGGAAATATAATGTCCTTGGTGCATTGCTCCGCCGCAAGGCGGGCTCCTTCCCCTCCGGTGGTCCCTTGGTCATCAGCTTTTCCGCATCCATCTTCCCCCAGTGCACCTTTGCGCGGGCGAAGGCTATTCGCGCACCCTCCATACAGACTGATCGCTTGATGCTTCGAGTCGAGGGCAGGCACTCACAAGCCACTTCACGAGCCCAAAGTAACTACTTAGAATCGGCTCGGCGGGCCATAGCCGGATAATCAAATCCTTCATGGCTAGCTCGACCGCCTTATGAAGTCCAATCAGCTTCTTCAGTTGGTCGGCAAAAGGCACGATATAATTTGGTGCCAGATACTGCATCTAGAAGAGCTTATCCACAGTGTTCTTTTCTTCGGCTCGGTAGAATTGGGCGGCATCAGATATGCTGCGTGACAGCTCTGCAAATACCCCTGGAGAAAACCATAATTCACATTATCAACTTAATTTTCTCCTCTCAAATACCTGCTTTGTATAGAAAAAGCCTTACCAGCCGCAATCTTCCTCGCTTCTTGGATTTCCTTCAGGGTACCTTGGGCTTCCCCCGGGCATCACTTGCGGCTTGTCGAGCCTGGGAGAGTTCGGATTCTTTCCCTGATAAACTTTGCTCCAAGGTCTCGCATTTCTTCACGGCCTCCTAAAGCTCGCGCTTAGCTTCAATACCTCTGGCCTCATGCTTTTCACGGTGAGCCTGCTCTGCGGCCGCCTTCTTCTCGGCTTCGGCCACAGCCTTCTTAAGAGCCTCAATTTCGGCCGTCGCCCCTAGAGCACATCATAAAAATATTTTCATCATGCAAACTTATTCATTTGTGCTAAACGAACAAGGTTTCTGCATACCCTGGTTATCCTCCAACTGCTTCTTCACTTGGCTAAGTTCTCCTTCGGCCCACTCCAGACTATGCCTCAGTCCGGATACTTCCACAACATGAGAGGCAGCAGTTGTTGCAGACGCCTGCTTATTAAAAGAAATGGATGTCATCAACAGAGTCTCCTGCGAACATAAATTTGATCCTCTGTCCGGTTCTTTCTTTCACCGAATAGTGTACAAGGGGCTACTATCTACACTATGACACTCTTCCAAACCTCATAAAACATACCTCAAAGCCTCTTATAAGGCTAATGCAGGCTTCATCCAGTCCACTCTCAGTGGATTGAATCTTCTCAATCACTGCGCCCATAAGGGCATGGTATTCATCGACGATGGAGGCACTTTTCAGTGCCACCGATAAAGTATTCGGCACCTCTGGTTAGACAGAGGTTGCCGGTGGGACAGGCACACCCCCTCCAGTCGAGGTAGGCCGCCTGCACGATTCTGGAGCCATATTGGTCTCCGGAATCGCGTCCAGCTTGGGGCTGAATGCAAGATCGCCCCTGCGGTCGACGCCCATGGGAGCCTCCTCTCCCATGTGTCCGGCCCAGGAAGTTCGACCTTCTGGCACCGCCTTTACGATTCTATCACCCCCTCCTTGACCTGGGTCCTCCTGGGACGAAACCTCGGTGTCATTCACACATTTGGGGGAAGGGGCCTTCGGGGGTGTCCTGCTCTCCGTAGCATCCGAACCCAGCACATCCTCCAATGAGGATTGTTCGGCGCAGGACCTCGCCGGACTATAAAAGGCATGGCTCAGATTAAAATATTATGCCATGACAAGTCTGGATGCATAGGCGTGTTCAGATTTTATACTCACGAGTTCACAAGGGGCTGGGCCTTGGGATCCCACTCCGGGCTGCTATCGGCGGCGACAGTGGACTCCTCTGGAAGAGGTGTTTTTCCCCTTTTAGGTGACTCGGCCTCCAAGGACGTGGAGGCCATCCTTTTCTTTCTTCCCCCCGATGGGGACTCGTCTTCCTCCTCCTCGTCGTCCTCTTCGGAGGAAGAGCAGGCATTGGAGTCTTCGGATTTTGTGTCCTGTTACAACTGATGCATCTCTATATGGCTTGTTATTGTTGATGATTACTCTCGTTACACATGGGTACATATTGTCACTTACAAATATGAGGTGCAGGAAGTCTTCAAACAATTTTCCTCGAGGGCTTCAACCAACTTCGGTGTGAAGATCAAGCACATCAGGAGTGACAATGGAACTGAGTTCAAGAATTCCGGTCTTGATGACTATCTTGATGAACTTGGTATTACTCATGAGTTATCTGCTCCTTATACTCCTCAATAGAATGGCGTCGTGGAGCGCAAGAACAGAACTCTTGTTAAGATGGATTGCACTATGCTTGATGAATACAACACGCCTCGTCATTTCTAGAGTGAGGCAATTGATACTGCGTGCCACATCATCAATAGAGTATATCTTCACAAATTCTTCAAGAAGACTGCCTATGAACTCCTCACTGACAAGAAACCCAATGTGAGTTACTTCCAAGTCTTCGGTGCTAAATGTTGGATTAGAGATCCTCATCACAATTCTAAAGTTGCACCAAAAGCACATGAGGGTTTCATGCTTGGTTACAAGAAGGACTCGCACACCTACAAAGTCTTCAACAACGTTCTTCACAAGGTTGTTAAAACTATGGATGTGCGATTCGATGAAACTAATGGCTCAAAAAGAGAGCACCTACCTTCTATGATAGATGAACCAGCACCTGAGGACTCTATCAAGTTCAAAGCCACTGAGGATGTCATTCCTACTGAAGAATATGCTGAAGAATTCATTCCGGAATGTGATGAACGTCGAGCTGGCGCACCTGAAGAAAATGGTGCTGAGCAAAATGCACCTGAAGAAAATGCAGATCAAATTCCTCGAAGACAATGAGCTCATCCTCGTATTGCAAACAAAGTGCAAATCAAGAAGACCATCGATGACATTGAAGCACCAGGTCCTCTCACACGCTCAAAAGCTTCACATTTGTCTAACTTTTGTGGGCACTTTGCTTTTGTCTCTATCACAGAGCCCACTAAGGTAGATGAAGCATTTCTGGAGCCTGAGTGGATTCAAGCTATGCAAGAAGAATTACATCAGTTTGAGCTCAACAATGTCTGGGAACTGGTCAAATGTCCAGATCCTCGCAAGCACAATATTATTGGCAGAAAGTGGATCTACCGCAACAAGCAAGATGAAAATGGCCTTGTGATGAGCAATAAGGCACGACTTGTAGCTCAAGGCTACACACAGGTTGAAGGAATTGACTTGATGAAACTTTTGCACCTATTGCTAGACTTGAGGCTATTCGCATATTACTTGCTTATTCTAACCATCATGATATTATCTTACAACAAATGGATGTGAAAAGTGCATTCCTCAATGGTAAGCTTGAGGAAGAAGTATATGTTGCTCAACCACCAGGTTTTGAAGATCCAAAGAATCCTGACAAAGATTTCAAGCTCAACAAGGCCCTGTATGGCCTCAAGCAAGCCCCTCGGGCATGGTATGATACTTTGAAGGAATTCCTCATGAAGAAAGGCTTCAAACCCACTTCACTCGACCCAACTCTTTTCACTAAGTCTTATGATGATGAATTGTTTGTGTGCCAAATATATGTTGATGATATCATTTTTGGCTGTACTGACTAATGATATAGTGATGAATTTGCCTATATGATGAGTGAAGAATATCAAATGTCTATGATGGGACTATTGAAGTTCTTTTCAGGTCTTCAAATTAGTCAACAACGCAATGGGACATTCATATCTCAGGAGAAATACCTCAAGGACGTATTGAGGAAATTCGGCATGCAAGATTGCAAAGGGGTCAAAATTCCAATGCCCACAAATGGCCATCTGTGCACTGATGAAAATGGTCAAGACTTCGATCAAAAGGTATACCGCTCCATGATTGGCTCTTTACTGTACCTATGTGCATCTAGGCCGGATATTGTGCTTAGTGTTAGCATGTGTGCCCGATTTCAAGCTACACCGAAGGAATCACACCATAAGGCTGTGAAGCACATTCTTCCATACTTAGCTCACACACCTACACTTGGATTATGGTATCCCAAGGGCTCCTCTTCTGATCTCATTGGATATTCAGACTCTGACTATGTTGGCGATCGCGTGGACCGCAAGTCAAGATCAGGCACATGTCATTTCCTCGAACGATCTTTGGTCTGTTGGTCCTCGAAGAAACAGAACTGCGTATCACTCTCCACTGCAGAAGCTGAGTACATTGCTGCTGGATCGTGCTATGCTCAACTACTATGGATGAAGCAAACACTCAAGGACTATGGCGTTAACGTGAAGAATGTGCCTCTCTACTGTGACAATGAGAGTGCTATCAAGATTGCTCATAACCCAGTTCAGCACTCGAAGACAAAGCACATCCAAATTCGTCATCATTTTCTTCGTAATCATGTGTTGAAGGGCGACATCTCCATCGACCACGTCAGCACTGAAGATCAACTGGCCGATATCTTCACTAAGCCCTTGGATGAAAAGAGATTTAGCAAGTTGCGGTGTGAGCTAAATATCCTAGAATCCTCGATTGTTCTCTGAAATGGACACACATCCTAACACTTATGCTGACTTGATGACTTAGATACGCAACACATGAAGTAACATTTTTATTCAATCAATGAAGACTAACCCTCTAAGTGTGAAGAAATTAATGAAGAAATTGATTCTCAGAGCCCTACGACAATTGTACGCGGTGTCTGAAATCAGCTTTCTTATACGGTGGGTTATGCCACCACCCAAAGTTGAAAATCTTCAATTTGAGTTTTTCTTCGTTTTTGAAATTCCTCAGTTTTTTTCAAATTCTTAAACTTTGCATTGTCTTCACTCTTTTTGGTGTTGTTCTTCATT